>NC_083482.1:16795404-16900404 GCF_030014155.1 Tachysurus vachellii | reverse complement strand
CTATCTATCTATCTATCTATCTATCTATCTATCTATCTATCTATCTATCTATCTATCTATCTCATTCTTTATATCATCTCTCTCTCCCCCTCTCTTTCTGAGAAACAGAGTGTTTGTACTGTTCTGGAGAAAGTGCTGACTCTGGAGCAGTTCTGAACCCTATGGAGCACATCTGTGTTTTCTGCCTCCTTCAGTCTTCCTTTTTTGCGTGCACGCACACATACACACACACACACACACACACACACACACACAGACAAACACACACATATGACATTAAGCAGAGTCACTCCTGCTGTGTTGGGGTTAGTGTAGTTTAGTAAATGACTTTGTGCATCATAAATTGCTCATAAAATTCTATTTACCAGAAAATGAACTCCATGAAGTTTCACAGGAGCTGGAAAGTTCTCTCTCTGTCACGTCTCGCTCGCGATCGCACCATCGGTGATGTTTGTGGTTCGTCCATGCGCTCGCTGATCGATAGAACAAACCGGAGTGGACTGATAACACAGAGCCTGAACAACTTCACCCACGTTAATAACCCCAGAAGATTCGATGAAGTAATGATTGTTTGGACGTGATTCTGTTTTCCCTGTAGGCTGTAATCCATACGTCTGCTCCTGAACTAGCTCCAGATCTGCTTTGTGAATTGTTCAGCTTCATTAAATCATAAATAATAATTAAGTAAAAGTTACTTTAAAACACAAAATAAAATAAAAACCCATATCGTACATAGTTTGTTTATTTATTTATTTGTTTGTTTGTTTGTTTGTTTATCTTTTAAATGATTTATCTCTGGTGATCTGTGTAACGCAGAACGGGAGAAAGTGTTTTATTCCGACGTCACAGAAAGAGAAGCGCATTACTCTCTCGCATTACTCTCTCGCATTACTCTCTCGCATTACTCTCTCGCCACTATGTAAATATTTCACATATGCTTGACTTAATTTGACTTTCCATGAAGACTAAGCGCTTAAAAATTACCTAATTAAATGCGCCGTTCCCTTCTCCACATCCCTACGAGAAACTAAATGCAGAAGATTCAATTATGTTTTGTAGGTTTTTGTCTTTTATTTCCATAATGTAGGCTTTAATGGAATTGCTTCTCTAAGAGCAAAGCGTCGGTATTTATCATTTGAAATTCAGATGGGTGCCTTTTGGAAACTTGCTGACAAAATTGAAATCCATAAAAGTGCTTACGCAAAGCAGTTTCACCTCATTTAATTAGGCGGAGAGGATCGTATGAGTAAAACAGACGTACGGAGGCTCGAAGCTACCGAGGATAATTGTCACGATGAGCCGATCCCCTGCGTTCGGAGGAGCTCAGACGTCCTAATCTGCTCGCTTGCCACCAGGAAACGCCTAATTACTGAAGATTACACCACAGAGCTGCTGATTCCTGGATTCTGATTGGTCAGGAAGCGTTGATTGATTTTCTATAACGAGTTTCATTAATAAGCTTTAATGTGCTTGCAGTAATACGTTATTGTACATTTTCTTGATTTGAGATGTTTATTTAACATTTACGGAAGGAGTCTCCGGTGTCAGAGCCGTGACTTTGTCGTCCGTCGTCTTCCTGACGGACGACTTCACGCAGTAGCACAAGGTTTTATTAACTTTAAGACAGAGAGGATAAAGTTCGGCAACAAAAACAATGACTCATGAATAATTAATGAGGCTGTGCAGCTTCAGCCAATCACGTTGTGAGTTTACGTATGAGGCCAAATTTATGTTACGTAGCAAATATTCGAGAATCTCTGTTGATTTAAGTTGTAAAGAAGTAATTGAGAATGATCCGTGATGTACAGACAACACTGTTTACATTCATATTTCTGTATATTTACACACTTGATGCTTTAGATTCGGCGAACGTCCTGCACTAATGAGTGAAACAGAGCAGTTCAGTAGTGCATAAAAAAAACACAGAATATCAGCATCATAAAGTCTTTATTCAGCAAATATACAGCTTACATGAGTACATAAGAACACACACATTCACTACATGCAGATACACACAAATATATACATGGATTCAGGAGCACCAGGTGAAAATCTGTCTCCATGTCTATGTGCAAAAATTCTTTATCTGCATCTTCAGCATTTTACAGTGATGAGCTGTATTATTCTCTCTCTCTCTCTCTCTCTCTCTCTCTCTCTCTCTCTCTCTCTCTCTCTCTTTCTCTCTCTCTCTCTCTCTCTCTCTCTCTCTCTCTCTCTCTCTCTCTCTCTCTCTTTCTCTCTCTCTCCCTCCCTTCGTCTCTCTCCATCTCTCTCCATCTCTCTCTGCACTCGCTCTCTCTCTGTCACTCTCTCTCTCTTTCTCTCTCTCTCTCTGTCTGTCTCTCTCTCTCTGTCTGCCTCTCTCTCTCTCTCTCTCTCTGTCTGTCTCTCTCTCTCTCTCTCTCTCTCTCTCTCTCTCTCTCTCTCTCTCTCTGCCTCTCTCTCTCTCTCTCTCTCTCTCTCTTTCTCTCTCTCTCTTTCTCTCTCTCTCCCTCCCTTCGTCTCTCTCCATCTCTCTCCATCTCTCTCTGCGCTCCCTCTCTCTCTCTGCCTGTCTCTCTCTCTCTCTCTCTCTCTCTCTCTCTCTCTCTCTCTCTTTCTCTTACTCTTGCTTTCTCTCCCCCTCACACACACACACACACACACACACACACACACACACACACACACACATTCAGAGACTCAGATTTCTCAATTCACATTGGCACATTTAAGTGCTTGCACAATTAATTGGTTAATTAGTCATAAGGATTCAAGGCCAAGTCATGATTCATAAGGTTTGAAGATGATGTTGAATCAGGAGTCAAACGCTTTGGTGTCCAAGTTGATTCATGAGTCATAAGTTTTGAAGTTCATGTCCTGAGTCACAAGATTTGAATCGCAAATTGAGTCATGAATCATAAGGCTTGAAGTTTATGTTGAGTCAAGAGTCAAAAGGCTTGATGTCCAAGTTGATTCATGACTCAATAGGGTTGACATTTAAATCAAATTATCAGCCAAAATGAGGTTTGAAGGCCAATATGAGTTATGAATCATAAGGTTTGAAATGATGTTGAGCTTTAAAATCCTAATAAGTCATGAATAATTTGATTTGAATTTGAATCGTGAGTCACAAGGATTAAAGACTTGTGCAATGAATCATAAAGTTGATAAATATTCTACTCCAAGCCAAAAGGTTTAAAGACCAATTCAAATAGAGTCATATGTTGAGAGAGAAATTGATTCAGCTTCAAGAAGAGACTCTGCCCCTTTATTATATGCCCTTTTTATAGCTAACAGTGTGTCAGAAACGTCAGCATAAAAAAATAAATAAATAAAATAAACTACAATGCGCGAGTCTGAACTGGTGGATATAAACTTCCATAATGTACGAGCCACATTAGCCTAGCACAACGCTAAAGAAAACACCAAGCTAGTTTCTGCTGATGGATGAAATGGGATATCAGGAGCACTTTGTTCAGTGTTCGGAAATCCTTACATCGTTATTAAAACTTGTCCAGAAAAATACATTTAAGAAACGAATTAATAATCACACGCTTGCAGATTTACTGTATTCAGGTATTTACTGGGAAATGAGCCAAACATCTGATTCAGAGCTCATATTAAATAAGTGACTAAATAAAGAATTAAAGCTCTACCTGAGGGAAGGCGACACACACCTGGTGTTTCCTGTCTCGCAGCACAAAGCCTGATGTTTTCTTGCTCTTTCTCTCATCAGCACCATCCCAGTTCCCCTCCGCCGCTCCCAGGCAGCCGTATCGTTTACCACCAACACACCAAAATCTTTTGTTTACACACAAATCTTCTCACTATTGCGTCTCCAGGCACTTTGTTGACACTGTTTTTTTTTTTATTATCATTCTGAATGTGCCTTGTCGTTTCTGCTGACACGTCTCATATCTCGCATCGCTCGGGATCTCGACGCCGAAGTGGGTGCCGTGTACATTAACGCGGTGTCACCAGCTCCCTTAATTACTCAGGAATTCTGTGAAATCAGAGCTGCATTTAGCACCAAGAACAATCTTACACTCATTATAGGAGCACATCGAGCTCGAGGCTCTTTATTTATCATGGTGTTCTTTTGTTAAACAAAGATGTTTGGATTCACCGTTTACCTGAATCGCCTTGTTTAGGGACTGAAACTAATTCTAATGTTTTTGGGGTTTTTTTGCGGTAGTCGTATTTTTACGTATTTTTC
Source organism: Tachysurus vachellii (assembly GCF_030014155.1). Classification (NCBI taxonomy): domain Eukaryota; kingdom Metazoa; phylum Chordata; class Actinopteri; order Siluriformes; family Bagridae; genus Tachysurus; species Tachysurus vachellii. Next base: position 16,896,206 of record NC_083482.1, on the reverse strand, counting down.
CGATCCGAAGCTTCCTCTAGGCTTTAAACGCAGTAATAGTTTCACTTTATTAAATTATACCTGAATACCTCCTTTACTCTTAATGCATCTGTGCTTAGTATTGCGGCGTGTTTAGAGCAAACCGAGAGCTGTTTAGACTTTAGAAGAACTTTTCTGTTGATATTTATTTATCTTGCAGTAAAGAGATAAATGATTGACGTACGTGATGTTTGATCTGTTTAACAATATAATTCTGTAGAAACATTACTATTTACTTTATAAACTTATTAATGAGGAGTTGGAAATATTATTATTATTATTATCGTTATTAGGGGACACGGTGGCTTAGTGGTTAGCACGTTCACCTCACACCTCCAGGGTTGGGGGTTCGATTCCTGCCTCCACCTTGTGTGTGTGGAGTTTGCATGTTCTCCCCGTGCCTCGGGGTTTCCTCCGGGTACTCCGGTTTCATCCCCCGGTCCAAAGACATGCATGGTAGGTTGACTGGCATCTCTGGAAAATTGTCCGTAGTGTGTGATTGCGTGAGTGAATGAGAGCGTGTGTGTGTGTGTGTGTGTGTGCCCTGTGATGGGTTGGCACTCCGTCCAGGGTGTATCCTGCCTTGATGCCCGATGACGCCTGAGATAGGCACAGGCTCCCCGTGACCCGAGGTAGTTCAGATAAGCGGTAGAAGATGAATGAGAGAATTATTATTATTATTATTATTATTATTATTATTATTATTATTATTATTATTATTATATGTTAGCATTTTACTGACATTGATTTCATATTAAAACTTTACGCAAGAAATTAAACTGTGAATCATTCAAAATATTGACCGTATTCCAAAATAGTCCAGTATTTGTTTGATATCAGTGCGACACACACCACTTTATAAATGGGATTATGGGATTATCTTAAACCGCTCTTTAATATCGAACATCATGAATCGCTGTGTATTTTAATCCGTGTGCTCTGTGGGTCGCGTCACAGGCTGTATGGTTTTCCCACAGCTCTCCGAAGGCCCCCGCGTGGGGGCGTCCGTTATTTGAGGCGTGACGTAAAGCAGGGAAGGTCGTTAAAATAAAAACAATAAAAGGCACTCGACTGTAACGTTGTGCCTCCGTCTATAAATTATATCGTCCAGCACAAGACGCAGAAGACGCTTGGCAGACCTTTTGGCACCAGGCCAAACGCCTACTGTATACGAAAAGCCGGAATGCTCAATCATCTCCGGCGTAATTCCCGCACGGCCCGACGTCGAGGTCAGCCCGTGTTTTACACTCCATATGAAAGCACTTGAGCTGAAAAAGTGAGTTTTTTTTATTTATTTTTTTTGACACTAAGGTGTTTTTTTTCTTTTTTTTTCAAGCTGTGAGCTTGAGCTGAATGCTGACCGTGAAGGTTTTGAATAATGAAAGCTCTGAATTCTTTTCATCTGTCCTCGTTCCCAGAGTAAAGTCATTTTAATATAATAACAGAATCACGTTTTGCACCAGCTGTTTGACTGGAAAAAGCGGCCGACGGAAAAGAAAGCGTCTAAATGCACTTCGTTGCCCCGGAAACGTTTCAGATGAAGCCGATGCTACGGTTCATTTTCAAAAAGTGAATAAATATTTAAAGAAGGCTTTTCTCAGCATTCTTACTTTTTACTGGAATTTTATTGCTTTTATATCAGTTTATGTTTAAGTGTAGAAGGAATTCTGACAGATTACAATCGCATCTAAAGGAATAAATACCTTCCCTTAGAGTAACTAATCCCCAAAATTCCAGGAGCAGGCTTCCTGCTCAATCTCACCCACTTCCAGTGGACTTCTGACTAATCCCTCCTTCTCCTACAGTAATTCTGACGTCACTCCAGAATAAATTCTGAGTAATCCTGCAAATTCTTGAACCCTCTCACAATCCCAACCACTTCAGTTGGAACTGTGACAAATCCTGTCCTGTGCTGAAGGGAATCTAATGAATGAAGTAGTTCTTAACAATCCTGACTGCTTTTGAGGAATTCTCATTGGTCTTATCAGCAGCCAAAAGAATTCCGATCACTCCAGAATATTAACCAATCCCACTGACCCTCAGAGGAATCCTGGCCAATCTTATCAGCTTCCAAAAGTATCCAGACAACTCCAGCAAACTTCCAAAGGAATTCCAGGCATTCCTGTACTCCTCTACTTCAATTGGAATTCTTAGAAAATTTTAACATTTACTGTAGAATTCGTGGCCTGCAGAAATCACCCAATCGCAAATGCATTAACCCGTGAGCCTCAGCATCCGTTGCTATGGAGACAGAGCCAGTCCGCTTTGCGATTGGGTGATTTCTGCAGGCTTTCAGGATTTCGCAAATTCTAAATGTTCAAATTTCATCATTACATTCAAGTAACATTACCTTTGAAGTGGTTTGAGCACTCCTTCACTGAATGAAGGAGAATTTGCGGCCTGCAGAAATCAGGAGAATCAAATAAAACGGATGGTCATGACGTCGTATTGTTGAATGATCAAGCACACTTTGGTGTTTATGTGCTGAAAGAAAGATGAGGAGATCATTAAAAGACAATCGTTGGTGGGTCATCAGGTAGGTGTAGCTGACGTCTTCAACACAGTAAAATGTTGTAGAGGCTCATGGGTAATGTAGTATTTAGTTTACTGTCTGATTTGACACACCAAATAGATGGAAAAACGGCTTTTCTCAGTAAAGAAACCACAGCACAATGTTTAGTACCCTACAGAATATAAAGCAATAAAAACAAGGATAAAATCTCCTGGTTAAATGTTGAGTAATGTAGTGCTTAAAGTTTATAAATGAATAACAAATGAACAAAAAAGCACGTTCGCCTCACACCTCCAGGGTCGGGGTTCGATTCCCGCCTCCACCTTGTGTGTGTGGAGTTTGCATGTTCTCCCCGTGCCTCGGGGGTTTCCTCCGGGTACTCCGGTTTCCTCCCCCGGTCCAAAGACATGCATGGTAGGTTGATTGGCATCTCTGGAAAATTGTCCGTAGTGTGTGAGTGTGTGTGGGAATGAGAGTGTGTGTGTGTGTGTGTGTGTGTGTGTGTGTGTGTGTGTGTGTGCCCTGTGATGGGTTGGCACTCCGTCCAGGGTGTATCCTGCCTTGATGCCCGATGACGCCTGAGATAGGCACAGGCTCCCCGTGACCCGAGGTAGTTCAGATAAGCGGTAGAAGATGAGTGAGTGAACAAAAACGATGCTTCTGAGTGGCAGAAAGAAAAACGTGGTGCAGACACGAAAGATGCTTCCTGTTGTAAAGATGCTTACATAGTTTATCTTTTTTTTTACTCCTCATTACATCTGCACTAGAACCATTTCTAGAATTCTGTAATTCTTAATGATGTCCACACGTCTCTGCACTGTTATAGCCTTTATATTTATTCACTGTATACACTTTCATATAAACCACCTGCTGTAAATATGTTAGATATTTATCTGCACTTTTGCACGACTGCTACATTTTGCACTTCTGGTTGATGCCAAACTGCATTTCGTTGCTGTGTACCTGTACTATGCAAGGACAATAAAGTTCTATCTATCTATCTATCTATCTATCTATCTATCTATCTATCTATCTATCTATCTATTGTAAATACGTCTCCACGAACACGAATCAATAGATTACATTTGGTGACCTGTGTGACGATCTGCCGTGAGACCGGGTTGTCCTGCATGAGTGTGAGAACTTCCTGCTCCGATGACCGTTCTGTTGCAGGAAGTCGGTGCTTTGAGTTTGAGTCGTTCTGTGTTTCTCTTTATTAGCTTTTGGATTCTGATTCATTTGATAAATTCTAATTCACGCCACAGAAGTTTGAGAGCTCTTTGTGTTGCGGTGAGGAGGTGAAGCTGCGAGGTGAGAGACTTACTGACCTTTCTGAACACTTTCTGTCCTGCAGCGTCGCCGCCGTCGCTCTTTATATTAACATTTCAATACATCCGGTGTGTTCGAGGTAAGAAAAAAAATCTTCTTTTGACCTTTAGGGAGAAAAGACTTAAATGCTGCCCCCACGTTTAACCTTAAAAAAAGAAAAAAAAATCCTGCAGTGGCTCTCATTATCGACTGAAGTGAAGAGAAGAGAAAGCTGTGTTGTGTGTGTGTGTGTGTGTGTGTGTGAGTCTGTGTGTGTGTCTGTGAGTGTGTGTGTGTGAGTCTGTGTGTGTGTGTCTGTGAGTGTGTGTGTGTGTGTGTGTGTGTGGTTTGGCTCTCTCTCTCCTCTCTGCTTCCCAATTTTGGTAGGTCATGAAGATAAACAAGGCACCTCTAATTACAACACGCACACACAGACACAGACACAGACACAGACACACACACACACACACACACACACACACACACACACACACAAAACCAAAACCACACATCTGCCTGGAACAGAAACAAAATGGATTCATGCCCGTTAGGTCCCTGGCAAATGAATACTGTTGACAGAACAATTAGCATTTAAAAGGAAGAATAACCTTCGCTGCATTCATCACTTTTATTATGGTGGACATTCGTTTTCAACAGAAATCGCCACTCGCACTTCTCTCGCTCAGCCTTGGTGCTCGCAAACAGGCTTAAAAAATGTGACATCTGATCTTAACTAATCAGATCAAATCAGATCGGTGCTCCAGATGGCAGAGATTTAGTCCTTTACAACACAACACTTTATTTATTTATTAAAGAATCTGAGTTTTTTACTTTGTAGTTGTAATAATTTTATTATTATGGGGTGTCAGTGAAACGTCCACCTGTTCTCCATCACCGCTGTTCATTTATTCTCTCTAACTGCAGCTCTGACAGTAAACAACTTTGTTTATTAATATTTATTACGAACGTGTTTGTTTCTATAGCAACAGCTCGGTCGTTCGCAGGGACGTGTGTGTCGGACACGGCGATAGATCACGGATGTAATATTTAAACTAGTTAAATAAAACATGCAATGTTAAAGTTTTCTGTTTGTGTAAGATGTGGTGAAGGAGCCTCCAGTGTCAGTGTTGTGTAACAGTGTTTAAAGCTACTGTAACATCAGTGACAACTTCACAACAGACGAAGTTCACAACAGACAAAGTTCACAACAGACGAAGTTCACAACAGACGAAGGTCACAACAGACGAAGTTCACAACAGGCGAAGTTCACAACAGACAAAGTTCACAACAGACAAAGTTAACAACAGACGAAGTTCACAACAGACGAAGGTCACAACAGACGAAGTTCACAACAGGCGAAGTTCACAACAGACAAAGTTCACAACAGACGAAGTTCACAACAGACAAAGTTCACAACAGACAAAGTTCACAACATACAAAGTTCACAACAGACAAAGTTCACAACATACAAAGTTCACAACAAAGTTCACAACAGACGAAGTTCACAACAGACAAAGTTCACAACAGACAAAGTTCACAACAAAGTTCACAACAGACAAAGTTCACAACAAAGTTCACAACAGATGAAGTTCACAACAAAGTTCACAACAGATGAAGTTCACAACAGACAAAGTTCACAACAGACAAAGATCACAACAGACGAAGTTCACAACATACAAAGTTCACAACAGACGAAGTTCACAACAGACAAAGTTCACAACAGACGAAGTTCACAACATCAGCTGTAACGAGAGAAAAAAAGAAGTAAAAAAGCATATGATGGAGAAATAGAGGGAAATAATATCCATCCGTCCATCCGTGTGTGTGTTCTCTTCTCTTCATCCAGCATGCTCGATGTACCTGACCACACACTTAGGACCTGAACTGTTGCCTTTTAGAACAATGGATTTACTTTATTTATTTATTATATATTTTTTTTCAGAGGAAGAATCTCTCTGTTTCTGTCTGATCTAAAGTGGAATCTGACAGCGTGCAGGTGCAGGATGTGTGTGATGTCTTAAAGACCTCGTGTGTTCAGGAGACGTTCAGGAAGTCTTTTTCTTTGACCTTGGTAAAAGTAAATATATATTAAATATAAGCATTATATGAGCTTATGAAAAGATTATGATGAACTTTTAGCTAAAACAAAGTTAATCATTCCATCACAGTTCCCACGTCCCCTTTTGTTTTCGAAACGAATGTTAATGTTACACAGGTCATGTTTTTGTTGTTCATCCTGCTGCTTATACTGTAGAAGATGAGAGATAACGACGTCGTGAAGATTTAAAGCTTTAAAGCTACAGGACACATGGAACAAAAATGTGGGACACATGGAACAATAGTGTGTGATTGTGTGAGTGAATGAGAGTGTGTGTGTGTGTGTGTGTGCCCTGTGATGGGTTGGCACTCCGTCCAGGGTGTATCCTGCCTTGATGCCTGATGACCCCTGAGATAGGCACAGGCTCCCCGTGACCCGAGGTAGTTCAGATAAGCGGTAGAAGATGAATGAGAGAGAGAGAATGAGTGTTTTCATTTTATTTTTAGTCTCATTATAAAGTCTAATTATTAACCCTTAAAGAGATCTAAAAAAAAATGTTGGATTGAAGTGATTTTTTTTTTTTTTTGTAAATTTAGCAAATGTTCTGTAGATTTAGAGCGAATTTTCACATATTTAATAAAATAAGTGTTTTTAAAATTAAAATTAAATCCTGCAGAATGAAACTATTTTAAGTGTAAAATTAGTAACAAAGGTACAAAGTCTGGAAAGTTTAATAATCTTTTTTTTTTTAATCGTTTAATATGAAATGTGATCTCAATTCGACCGTATTTCAAATACTTTGCCGAAATACTTGTGTTTTTTTCAAACAATTACAATTCTAAACACACACACACACACACACACACACACACACACACACAGGGTTATGAATAAGTTTTCATCCAGATGATTTGATTCATTTGAAATTGAAATGTTTCTTTGTTCAGCGCATCAGCGCATGACGCTAACCATCGTCTCCAACCCTACGACTAGGACCAGACTCGGACCGTAGGGCTGGTTATCATCTCCTCATATCACAGAGGAGGTTGGTCCAGACCTCGCTGTCTCTCTGAAGGCTCCAGTGGAAAGATTTGATCTTCTCACTGGTCAAGTGATCACCAAAATGGGCTCGGTTCCTCCTCTTTAAACGAATATGTAGCCACTGAAGTGGTAACTCACTCTCTCTCTCTCTCTCTCTCTGTCTCTTTCTCTCTCTCTATTTCTGTCTCTCTTTTTCACACACACACACACACACACACACACACACACACACTTTCTCTCTCTCTCTCTCTCTCTCTCTCTATCTTTCTCTCTCTCTCTCTCTCTCTCACTGTCTCTCTCTCTTTCTCTCTCTGTCTCTCTCTCTTTCTGTCTCTCTCTCTGTCTCTCTCTCTCTCTCTCTCTCTGTCTCTCTCTCTCTCTGTCTCTCTCTCTCTCTTTGTCTCTCTCTCTCTTTCTCTCTCTCTCTGTCTCTCTCTCTTTCTGTCTTGCTCTCTCTCTCTCTCTCTCTCTCTCTCTCTCTCTCTCTCTCTCTCTCTCTCTCTCTCTCTCTCTCTCTCTCTCGCATACTATTTAGCATCATATGCTATAAAATAGTAAATATGGTCGGATAAATCCAGCGACTCTGAAGCTGTCCCCCTATTGTGTGTGTGTGTGTGTGTGTGTGTGTGTGTGTGTGTGTGTGTGTTTAATTTCACACATATTTGCACTGCAGAATTACATTTTTACTTATCTAATACAGCCGAGTAAATATCAGGTCTATCTGCAGGATAGTGGACTGTAAACAAGCTTCGATTCGCAAAAAAAGAGCCAGTGACACATTAATGAATATTTAATAATAAACTTATCAGTTTGAAACAAAATGCATGAAAATAGTTATTTCAAATATAATTTTACATTAGAAGCCTTTATCCAGTGAGATCAGACTCTGATGTTGGGATGTTGAGGAGACTCCAGTTCCAGTTCATCCCAAAGGTGTTGAGTGGTGTTGAGTCAGAGTCAGGGCTCAGTGCAGGACACTCGAGTTCTTCACTCCAACCTTCACCTCCACACCATGTCTTCATGGAGCTCAGGGGCTTTGTGTACAGGGACATTGTCATGATGGAACAGGGTTTGTAGTTCCACTGAAGGGAAACTGGAACACTACAGAACACAGAGACGCTCAGTACAGCTGTGGGCTTTAAACTTTGTGGAAACAGACTGGGGAATAAACTCAGATGAGTCTGATGGTCAGGGTGCACATACTTTTAGTCATACTGTATAGTGTAACTATATTATACTGTATAACTACAATATTTTACCACACACAGTGGTTTTCTTCCTAATGTCTCACACTTCATTGTAACACAACAATTTGATTTAAAAATAGATCGGTGCTAATTTGAGACATGTGTATCAGCAAAAAAAAACAAGAAAGAGCTTTTTCTTTCCTTCGGCGATGGTTTGTGTGCTGTTTTTAGCGCTCGAGCGTTACGGCGAGTGGAGTCGAGTGTCTCTCGGTGGATTTACTGTGATAAAGAAAAGTCGGCGCTGTGGAGAAGGCGTAGAAGCTGCAGGAGATCTCTCGCTTCCCTGTTGAGAAACTTATGAACTTGTCTGGGAGACTGAATTAGAAGACCCAGGGTGAATGCAATATTTATTATTCTCTCTGCGTCTGGAGCCGACACAAACAATGTATAATGGATCAAATATCTTCGTTAAATGTGGGTTCTCGTAAAAGGAAAAAAAAATAAAGAGCCGACGGCTTCGTTTCGTTTTGCTTCCTGCCTTCGTTTTTCACCCCAATTGCAGGCGTGTTGCTGAAAACAAATCAGGCTGGTCACAGGGCTTCATTTCGGCACGTGTGGATATCTACTCTACTGCATGTTTTTTTTTTTTTTTGCCTGGAGTGAGTTTTCATCTTCAAAGTGGGGCTGAAGTTGTTTTGAAGTGCGAGCAGGTTTGCATCCCTCCATCCTTTGTTATACTAATCATCCCACAGGCAAACACAGCAGATAACAAAGCCTGGAACAACAAGCCGTTATCTGGAAAGAAAAACGGGAAATAGATATCCCCAATGTGCATAATTTCCTCCTGTTCTCATTTCTCTCCCCACTTTTCCCTCTGATACGGAGAGAGCGAAAGCACTAGAGTGGATGAGAGAGAGGATATGAGTCTCTCTGTTCCTCTACATCGCCCCACGATTGATGATCTTTGTGTACAACCGAACATAATGCTGCTGGTAAATACAATCTTCAGACCTGTGGCCTGGTACTGCATGGCGTACCGCTTTGTTTTATTCTACGGTGATGTTTATTACTGAATTCTGAATGGTCAGAAGGTGCTGAATTGAATTCCTTTTGTATATCGTCGTGGAGACGTTATCGTTTCTATAGCGACAGTCTCCGGTCCGCATCATGATGTTGTGCTTTAGGAAAATAATCTACTTTAAAGTCTATTTGATTCACTTTATGATAATCATTGTAGATGAAGATGATGATGATGGTGGTGGTGGTGGTGATGGTGGTGGTGGTGCAGCGGTACATGCTGTTGAGCCCGAGTTCAGGACTAGTAAAGATCAAGTCCAAAATCATTCAGATGATTGTCAAGGTCCAGCCTTTGCTCCAACTCGTCGTCTTTGTTCATGCACTGCACAAATATTTAGTCTGCGTTCTAAAAGAATAAACGATCTCCTGTGAAACTTTGTAGATGTGAAAAGCAAAAAAAAACACAAAAAACACAAACTTTAATTTTAGAAACTCTCAATCAAGAGCAAGACCAAAGATGAATGCCGATAAATCCAGCGGTGGTGTCAGGAAAAGAGAGAACGGTGAAAAGGTTTCTCATGGTTTCTCCTGCTGCTCTGTCAGAATCATGTGGAACAACAAGTGGAGCTCGATACAGAGGTGTTCGACAGCTTCATCACCAGTGAGTCTAGTCCTTCTTGTTACTAATGTGCGTGCAGAAAATGTCCAAAAATATCTACGTCATACAGGAAGGGAACAACTGTTTCAGATGTTTGACCTTTGTGTGACCTTGACAAGGTTTTAATTCCATATGAAATTGTTCTTGTGATGTCACGCTAACGAGAAACTCAAATGGAGACCCGGACGGACAAAGGAACAACGAGACGGCAAAGAAAGTTCATTAAAGTCTCTTTAATATACGGACGTGTCAGTTTTAAATTGTGTTCCTGAATGAGTTCTTGCTAAATAATTAATGAACAATTCTCAGGCTTTCAGTCACGATAGGAGTCGGACCAGACTGAGCTGTGACCAGAAGGTTGCCTGCTGGTGTGTGTCTAAGCACCATCACTGCTCATCGGGGTGAAAGTGTGTGTTAAATAACAGACCTTTATTCCCCTCGAGGGAGGCTTGAAAAGGCCATGCGCCGCTTTCTCAGGGAGGTTTCGGGGACAGGAAGTCGCCCCTATCTACGCATGACCTCCTCAGACCTGGAACTGTCTTGACTGAAAACTCCTCCATCGCGTCTCCCCCCTGAGGAACTTCATCCAAAACCTCTCTGACATCCCGCCATCTCAGGAGATAATAAATAAATAAATAGGCATCTGTTGCGTGGAACATGGAGTCGTCTCGGTCCGTCCCGAGGCAGCGAAGCTCCACTTCATCTGACCTTGAGTGTAAAAAAAAAAGACCTGGAGCTTCAAATTGGACAGAGTCGTAAAAAGGTCACATCTTGAGAAGATAGAGAAAAATATCCCCGGGACTCAGGTCCGTTTCTGTTGCATGGTTTTATAATTTTTAAAATATGATTTTTTTATTCACACACACACACACACACACACACACACAGACATATACACACACACAGATTTTGAGTGAAAACATAAATGGTACACGTAATAGTAAATGGATAAGACGTATTTATCATTGTATGAGTTACCATGGTGATAGAAAAACGTAACGCTTTAGGACCTGACAGAGGTAACATGAACTGTGCTCCATCACATCATCCTGTCCTGGGTTATTTTACTCTTAATGCACAACACGATATTGTTGTGTGTGTTTATTCCTCGAGTGAGCCACTCCCACTCCCAGTCCCACTCCCACAACCAGTCCCACTCTCAATCCCTCTCCCAGTCCCTCTCCCAGTCCCACTCCCACTCCCAGTCCCACTCTCAATCCCTCTCCCAGTCCCACTCCCAGTCCCACTCCCAATCCCTCTCCCAGTCCCACTCCCAGTCCCACTCCCAGTCCCACTCCCACTCCCAGTCCCACTCTCAATCCCACTCCCAGTCCCACTCCCAGTCCCACTCCCACTCCCAGTCCCACTCTCAATCCCACTCCCAGTCCCTCTCCCAGTCCCACTCCCAGTCCCACTCCCAGTTCCACTCTCAGTCCCAGTCCTAGTCCCAGTACCACTCCCACCCCCACTCCCAGTCCCAGTCCCACCCCCACCCCCACTCCCACTCCCACTCCCACCCCCAGTCCCACTCCCACTCCCACCCCCACTCCCAGTCCCACTCCCACTCCCACCCCCACTCCCACTCCCACTCCCACTCCCAGTCCCACTCCCAGTCCCACTCCCACAACCAGTCCCACTCTCAATCCCTCTCCCAGTCCCTCTCCCAGTCCCACTCCCACTCCCAGTCCCACTCTCAATCCCACTCCCAGTCCCACTCCCAGTCCCACTCCCAGTTCCACTCTCAGTCCCAGTCCCAGTCCCAGTACCACTCCCACCCCCACTCCCAGTCCCAGTCCCAGTCCCACTCCCAGTCCCACCCCCACCCCCACTCCCACTCCCACTCCCACCCCCAGTCCCACTCCCAGTCCCACTGAATTTGGATGAACTGTAATGTCTCCTTCATCATTAACTTTAAACGCTGAATTTAATTTAGTGATACAGCTGAAATAAATAACTCTTGTATTTCTATAATGAATTCTGAACCCAGACACGGTTAATACAGAGCTGCAGATTGAGACTATTCATCACTTTGCACTAGATTTTCCTGAGTTCTCGACTACATCAGAAAAGCCAATTTCTTTCCAGCTGACTGAAGCCTGAATAATTGGTCTTCTCTATGAAGATTGACAGGGGACGAAAGTCGGTTATTAATATGGAGTGAAGCGTGGCAGATTGTTTATTAGAAGCTTGTCATTGTTTACCTCTAAAACGCTCGACTTTCAGACTTCGCCGTGTTGAAGTTAGACTGAGGATTCCTTCATGGAACAGCAGGCGTTTTCTCTCCGTACGTGTTCTCGAGTCCTCGATCGGAGTCTCTGTTCCCAGACGTCCGTCCTCATCGTCTAAGCCTTCTGAGAGAGCGGAAATCACAGATGTAATGAGTTTCTTTTATCCCGTGCTGTACGGCAGCTTTGAACTGTCACAGCGAGCTGAGTAGGAACGCATAGAAGAAATCCTTGATATGAAAGTGTAATAGCGTTTCTAAAGAAACTATCAAAGAAACCCGATTCAGATCAGACGTGCACAGAGAACGGACGTGTTTCAGCGTCTAGACGTGAGGAACAGAGCGGTGTGTGTGGCGCCGTAATGGTAAACTGATCGGTGACACTGTGGTGTGGTCATTAAGATTCCCTTTACAGCACGTCCCTGTGGGGTTTGTTCTTCTACCACCACAAACATATTAGTACAAAATAATGATCTATTATTAGTTACTTATAATGTTGTGTTTAACCTCCAGTTTAAAAGAAGAAGTCTTTATTCTGTCACATCTACATTACAGCAGTGAAATTCTTTATCCACATATAACAACTTTGTAGGTTGTGGTCAGATCACAGCACCACTGGAGCTGAGAGGGTTAAGGGCCTTGCTCAAGGGCCCAACAGTACAGTAGTAGCTTTACGGTGCTGAAGCTTGAACCCTGATCCTCCAATCAACAACCCAGAGCCTTAATCACTTGAGCCACCAATGTTCCTGTTCCTTTTGTGACTTACGTTATAAACAGCTATAAACGATCGATCCTTTTCTTTTCCTTGAAGTTAATAAAAAAATGAATGAATGAATTAATTAATTTATCTGTGCTAATCTATTTATTAATTAATAATGGTTTATCTCTATTTATTTAATGATCTCTCTCTCTACAGATCACATTCGTTATAACCTGCTTTTAGTTTGAATATGGAGAGAAATCTCTCATTCATTCATTTTCTACCGCTTATCCGAACTACCTCGGGTCACGGGGAGCCTGTGCCTATCTCAGGCGTCATCGGGCATCAAGGCAGGATACACCCTGGACGGAGTGCCAACCCATTGCAGGGCACACACACACACACACACAATCTCATTCACTCACACAATCACACACTACGGACAATTTTCCAGAGATGCCAATCAACCTACCATGCATGTCTTTGGACCGGGGGAGGAAACCGGAGTACCCGGAGGAAACCCCCGAGGCACGGGGAGAACATGCAAACTCCACACACACAAGGCGGAGGTGGGAATCGAACCCACAACCCTGGAGGTGTGAGGCGAACGTGCTAACCACTAAGACACCGTGACCCCCCTTGGAGAGAAATCGATCCTCTTTTTGGGGGGTTTTATTAATATATTAATTTAAAAAATATTGTAACAGTTCGACTCAAAGCCACAGCCAGAGCTGTTCACTGCTCAGGAAACTGCTAAACATTCACTTTTACATTCAGAAGCCAGATGTTTTGACTAGATCGACCGTATCTAGTATTTAATATATACCCAGTGTTCTGTAGTAAGATGCTCGTCTAGTTAAAGGTTTTTGAGGCTCATACGTCAGGTTTGGATCAGATTCAGGTGCGAGTCACTTTATATAAAACTGTCGTGCCAAAATAAAAGTGAATTAATTCCTTGAATTATGAGTCATCTGTTTTGATTTTTTTTTTTTCTTTTTGTTTATTTATTCATCTTTTTTTTTTTTTGGAAAAACAACCCGAACAGATACTAATGCAGGAAAGATGCTAAAACAACTCAACGCTGCCAATAAACCTGAATCCTCTCATGTATTTTAATGTATCGCTCCCATGTATAGTTTATGAGACGTCCAGGAAAAGCAGCAAACCTCATAAAGTGACGAAGCCACCAGCCTTTTCCTCTGTGTGTTTTTTTTTAGAAAGGACAAAACAGCTTAAATCTTCTGAGAAGTTCAGGCCATATTAATTCCTGTGCAAAGTCCCATAAGGAACGTGCAGCTCCATGCGATATTGGATGGAGAGCTTCGAGAAGCCCCGCTGTCCTTCTTTTTTTTTTCTCTTTTTTTTTTTAGTGCCAATTATCCGTTCCGAGTCCTTTAATCATATCAAGATGACAGTCATGGCCATAGTGGACTGTAGACACCTGTGTTTCTGAGAAGCAGAGCTGTGAGAAGAAAGACCTTGGAGGACAACATTTCATGCCAGCAAACTCAATAAAGTCGAAATGTGAAAGATTTATCCGCCAAAACAAAGGCAGCAATGGAAGAGCTATAGTACGTGTTGACAACCTTGAGACCCATGAAGAATAAAGCCGGCGAGAATTAAATGGAAGAAACATTTCTCATTTCGTTCCTCTTAAGGACTCTGTGCTTTTTATTTATTTACTTTATTTTAGCACCGTCGCTGAAAAGCGGTAAGAAAAAAATGAGGTTTTAATGAGGTTTTAATTAAAAAAGCTTAAAATCGTAATATCAGATCGTAATAATCACAAACGTATTATTATAGTTTTGAATATTTAATGTGTCATGATGCTTTTCTAAATAAGCAACTTTAGGAAATTGAAAACAGCAACACCGTGAAAGACTCTTCACAGATATTTTAAGAATGTGTTCAGCAGATCCTGAGTGTTTAATTCCTCCAAACACTCAGGTCATTTGTACATGATCACAATTATTACTATATAAAAGACCCTTAGAGCCGCTGGAATATGGAGCCTTAATCAGCAGCCTTGAGTTTCCTCTCAATCTGTCTGTGATTTAATGATAAAACTATACATCTGACACTGGAGACTCCTTCCAGAAAAAAAAAGAAATGTGTTGATCGTCTGCTAACAGAAAACGTCACTGTATCAACATCTGATTATGTGGAGCGTAAATGAGCTGTTTCTATGGAAACCATAACAAGTGCATTAATAGTTCTAAACCTGTCAGAGCTGCTGTTATAGAGAATTATCTATTAATCTACAACTTCAGACGAAGAGGCTTCTATCTATGCAGAGCAGAAGGTCCAGTTTGCGCCAGTTTGGTTTATCGATGCAGAACGAGGGCGAAAATTAAACTCAGTAGACGGCCAAACATCGACCACGGAGCAGGCGTCGGTGGGCAGCAAACCCCTGTGTGCTTTTGATTAATATTGAAAAATGGTTGGCGAGATCCAATCGCTTGGGCCCGGCGTGTCCCGTCTGAGGTGTTGGTAGTAAATGAATGAATAAATGAGAGCGAGATGTAAGAGAGAGAGAGAGCGAGAGAGAAATGAGAGGGCGATGAGACTGATTTCTGGCCCACCTGCTGCTGGAGATTTTCCACACGTGACATTTATCCTGAGGAGGCCATGGCAGATGCTTCAAAGTCGCTTTGTGAAACAGCCAAGAAAGCTGAGAAGACTCGCGTCTTTCACATCACACGCAGCTGGGAAAATCATTTAACCTGTGCTGGATGACAGAAAGCGCTTCAGGATTGCGTATTTACAGAGCTGGAGTTCTGTGATTTACACACAAACCGTGTTGCCAACTCATTTCTAATGCTAATGCACGCTCACAAAGTAGCTTGAAGTCCCCATATGGCGTCACGGATTCATTTAGAGATTCATGAGTCGGGAGGATCGTTTGCATATCAGAATGTGCTTCATGAAGGTTTTCTGAAGACAACAGAAGAATAGAGTATTATCAGTGTTATGATCAGAAATTCTAACACACTGACTGAAAGATGTCCTTGGTCACGGCACCACAAACTAGCAGACAAAATAAAGAAAAGTTGACTGACAGAAATAATCATTTTTTCTGTAAATATCACAAAGGAGAACATTTAAAATAAAATTCACAGAACTATACATGTGGAAAAAACCATAATGATCAGTGATTGGTTTGCTGGGATTAACGGTGATCAGTGATTGGTTGTTGTTAACACTGACGATCGGTTAATGGAATAAATGGTAATGGGTTGTTGGCACAATGGTACAAAGTGATTGTTGTTGTGAAGCCATGACAGTGGTGATGATTGATTGTTGTGAACACTTGTGATTGGTTGTTGGGATTAGTAGTGACTGGTTATTAGCTTTAACTTGTATAACCAGCATGGTTATGTCTGTCATGTGAGCCCAAGAATCATATTGTTAACGTCTGATTTAAAAGCAACAGGATTTGTTGTTCTTTTTTTCAAGGGGACAAAGTCATCCGGTTGTCAACACTGAGTACAAAACACAAAAGGCACTTCATTTTATTTCAGCACAAGCCCTCATTAGCTTCCCAGTTTTTTATTCTTACACAGCTTTTCTTCTGCAAATTCAAGCCGACATCGTCCATTAATCATCGTCTAGACAGTAGTAGAAAGCCATCAGATGCAATGAGCTACAGATGAGCAGACATACGTGACCTTCAGGTTCAGCATACCCATCAGCGTCCTGCAGGAAAAAATAGGACGGTAATAATTCAGACGGTCCAGTTCGAGGGGCCAAAACAGATGGATTGATAGCACTATTTTCGAGCCATTATTTTCCAGACCCGCCGGTGGAATTCGTAAAATGCAGCAGTGTGAAGCACAACAATAATATCTCCAGTGATAAGTCAAAATTAGACTGTCAGGCTTTCTCTTAACACTCCTCCTGATTGGAAAATCTTTTTAAAGAAAAACTCAGAGATATAACAGCTTTTGAGATTGGATGAAGAATAAAAAGGTCACAGATAGAGAGAGAGAGAGAGAGAGAGAGAGAGAGAGAGAGAGAGAGAGAGAGAGAGAGAAGAGTCAAGGTAGTGAAAACAAAACGCAATAAAAATGCATAGATAGATCGATTGATTCTTTCTGTAAGAAAGCTGTGTACATTAAAACTCTTCCCTTTAAACGGTTCTTACTTATCTGCATAACCACAGTCTTTTTGGTGAAATCCTGCTGATTTGCGCTCTTCGGTCCACTTGTTTAAAGACACTGGTCGACATCACATAAAGCCAAAACCACCAAAACCAGTGGACATTGTGGACGAAGGTGTGGACATTTTCCACGTTGCCTGGCTGCCAGTAGTCAGGAGCCGTCGGTCACACAGCTGCCGTCAGTGCGGCTCTGTCTCTGATGGTAATTTTATAAAGAACTCGTAGTGAAAAGGTACACCTTTCTGTTTGTGTCACCATCACGGTACATCAGAAGGTCCGTCTAGAGCAGTCGTGACGGTGGGCTTGCAGCGCTACGAGGCAGGACTGCGGTGAACCGGTGGACCGTGTTAACAGTCAGGAGCAATGCAGTGTATCCTGTTCATTTTAACTGGACGGACAAAGGCAAAGAGTGCAAGCGCTCTCCTACTGACCTCCGGTGAAACCAAGAGCAATAAACCAAAGGTTATATACACAATTAAAGAACATGTCAGAGAACCAACACCTCTAAAGTTTTGTAGACCTTAAAACTATAACCTTTAACTTTTATAATATCCAAGATGTAGATGTATAGACTTCATAACAAATCATTTTATGACCATGATTCTGTGAAAGCATGATCTTTTTTATTTTTAACAACCATCAAGTTTCAGTCATTAATAAACCATTCATTCATTTTCTACCGCTTATCCGAACTACCTCGGGTCACGGGGAGCCTGTGCCTATCTCAGGCGTCATCGTGCATCAAGGCAGGATACACCCTGGACAGAGTGCCAACCCATCACAGGGCACACACACACACACTCTCATTCACTCACGCAATCACACACTACGGACAATTTTCCAGAGATGCCAATCAACCTTCCATGCATGTCTTTGGACTGGGGGAGGAAACCGGAGTACCCGGAGGAAACCCCTGAGGCACGGGGAGAACATGCAAACTCCACACACACAAGGCAGAGGCGGGAATCGAACCCCCAACCCTGGAGGTGTGAGGCATAAAGGGCATGAATAAACCAGAGAATGATTAAAATGACAAATTGTTTAAAGGTAAGACTTTTTGTGAGGATGTGAAGGCATAAATCGGAGCGGAGTTGAGGTAACTACAGACGCTGTGAAGTTTACGACCAAAATATTTGAAAGCGTTTTAAATCTGTCTTTCCTCAAGTTCTAAAATGTCAGAGTCTGACTTAAGCCTCGGCTCTTACCCTTAATGAAAAGGCTTAAAATGATCAATAGGCCTTGACAGGAGAAATAAATTTCCAAAACACTTCTCAGTCTGAGTCAAAGCTCAGGCTCTAAAACATATCTTTCTTAGATTACTCAGGTATATTCTGTCCCTTTCTGTTTTGCTCTCTTTCCCTCTATGCTTGTCTCTTTTGTTTTGCTTGGACATGTTGGAGATTTTTATTCAGAAGACGCCTCGGCCCACAGGTGTTGTGCATCTTATCATTGCGCTCACATCTGATGAAAATCAGACTCTGGCAAACACGAGTCCTGCCACATTCATCTCCAATGTTTTCATCAAAGGTAGATAAGCCAGAAGACAATATAGACAAGACAGCAATGCCAAGGTAAATCTCAGCTGAATTTACTCCTCAGGCTCCTCATGGCTGACATGGAATGACATTTGATTTAAAAAGAAAAGGGAAGACGGGTGAACTGACAAGATGGTGGGCATCCGAGTGGATGAGGGATCTCAGCCGCTGGACTCTTTACTGCCCTCTCTGTATGTGCCCACCTTCGGCTCGAAACATCCATTTACAGCATTTAGCAGACACCCTTATACGTTTCATACAACTCCTGGGCCCAGCAGTGGTAGGTTGGTGGACCTGGGATTTAAACTCACAACCTTCCGATTGGTACCCCGACACCTTGTAGGACGAGAAGAGGAAAGACAGCAAATACGACCATGTGTTTAACATTTTTTGGAACTTGGAGCACTTTCGAGCCTGTAGCTGGCTTTATCCTGGATAAATAATGCTCCCTCTTTCATTTCACATTAACAAAATGAACACAAATGATCAAACATTTCTTTCCTCTAGAGAAGAGATCCAAAAGCATTTCAGAATTAAACTCGGCAAACCCGAACTGAAGGTTATGCTTTTACATCTTAAATATGCCCATCACCAGAGCTTTAATATTTAAAGGAAGTATTAAGGGACTATCTACAAAGGGAATGAAGTGCTGAGGTGATCACAGTTCAGTATCCCACAGAGTTAATAAAGTTTCTTAAACTCAGAGTCAGGAATACTGAAAACCCTGTGTTCCTGATTAAGGCCTTGAAAATAGCTGATCTGTTGATGTGATGTTTTGCACTGAATATTAGTGGAATAGTTAATAATACAGGTTGAGATGATAAGAGCAATGTAACATAAAAACTGTTCCATTAATCAATCATACAACAGCTCCTGCACAAACTCTGCTACAGAAACCAAACATACGCCAACATGTAACCAATAAGAGCACAGATCCGCCCAACATGTGTTACAGTAACCAATAAGAGCCCAGATCCGCCCAACATGTGTTACAGTAACCAATAGGAGCACAGATCCGCCCAACATGTGTTACAGTAACCAATAGGAGCACAGATCTGCCCAACATGTGCTACAGTAACCAATAGGAGCACAGTTTCCATCCGACATGTTACAGTAACCAATAGGAGCACAGTTTCCATCCGACATGTTACAGTAACCAATAGGAGCACAGTTTCTACCCGACATGTTATATTAACCAATCTCGCACCAGTTTTTGTTCAAAATGTGCAACCGTAACCAATAATTCAACAGTTCCTCCAAGGAATGCATTACATTAGCCAACAGGAGCACAGATCAGCCCACCATGTGTTACAGTAACCAATAGGAGCACAGATTCTGCCCACCATGTGTTACAGTAACCAATAGGAGCACAGATCAGCCCACCATGTGTTACAGTAACCAATAGGAGCACAGATTCTGCCCACCATGTGTTACAGTAACCAATAGGAGCACAGATTCTGCCCACCATGTGTTACAGTAACCAATAGGAGCACAGATTCTGCCCACCATGTGTTACAGTAACCAATAGGAGCACAGATTCTGCCCACCATGTGTTACAGTAACCAATAGGAGCACAGATTCTGCCCACCATGTGTTACAGTAACCAATAGGAGCACAGATTCTGCCCACCATGTGTTACAGTAACCAATAGGAGCACAGATCAGCCCACCATGTGTTACAGTAACCAACAGGAACACAGATCAGCCCACCATGTGTTACAGTAACCAATAGGAGCACAGATTCTGCCCACCATGTGTTACAGTAACCAATAGGAGCACAGTTCTTACTCAGAAGACATTATTTATAATAACACTCTCCAGTGTATATAATCATTTCTAATCACACTCTTCATCTATTGCATATTTATCTTTGTATAATTATCTGTACTCTATTTCATGTTCTGTAAAGCTGATTTGAGACAATGTTTAAAGCGTTAAACATAAAAAACTGAATAGAATTTAAAATGATTACCAGTAACAAATCGGACCCCAGTTCTTGCCCAGATTGTGTATCACAGATCCTGTATAATATGTTTCAGTAACAATCAGTCCACCGTTCCTCCCTTTACAGTAACCACTTGGACTGCATCTCCTGCCCAATATGTGTTACAGTAACCAGCATCGTTCCTGACTTCTAATTCGGATCACAAGAACTTTGTCAAAAGCCTGCAGGAGAGGCAACAAATCATCACCATGAATTTTACTGAGTGGATCACAGGCTGGAGGAGAAACTGTGAACTCACTCGTAACATATGCTATTCCCCCCCCACGCAGTGCTATAAGTGGGATCTCAAAAGTGGCGTGGATGGAGGATTGGTGAGCGTTACTGTCTCTCCGCTGAATCCTTCTGCACTAAATGGTGACTTTCCAGCATGCTGCCGCTTTGGGCAGAGTCACATCCTGACTGACAGGCTGCTCCCCACAGAACACGGGGTAATTGGCATTCAGGATCATCCAGATAATAGGAAGAAGGCTCCAATTTTTTTTTTCTTTTTTAGGCAGACACTCCCTCTCTTTCGTTCTTTTTAAGGACCCAGAGAGAGTGGGTTGCTTTGCATGCAGCCTGTTGGATCGTCCCTTGAGGGAGGGGTTTGAGTGGCAGAGAGCTTCTCTCTCTCTCTCTCTCTCTTTCTCTCTCTCTCTCTCTCTCTCTCTCTCTCTCTCTCTCTATGCATGAGCTGAAATCTCCTTCTCCTTCAGCTCTGTGTTTTTCCCCAGTGGCGTTCTGTAGGGATTTATGACCTGTCACCATCAGAGTTGATTTCTCGCCGTCACTTTTCCGACGGTCGACGTGTCACTCCGGAGCCCAGGTTTACTCGACAAACCACATCAGCTGAAATCCACGCATTAACAAGGGGACAGGACATGGCAGATTTGCAGCTTCAGCTATTCACGACATGTCAGTCTGGGAAATAATGAAACCATTCAGCAAGGCTTACAAACCTCAGAAATTCCAGGACTTTGCATTTTTTTTTTTGTAAAGTGATTTTGATGCACTAGAATGTGACAGTATTTATGACCGCTACGTTTCTTGGCGACGAAGAAGAAAAGTCGTCTGTCTGCGTCAAGGAACATTTAACTGGTACATAAATACCTGAAGGTGCTGCATTTAAACGGCTACACTATAAAGATTTGATCCAACAGTCCAAATGTAATTTCCTTCTTCCTGCAGGTCTTATATTTCTGTAATCAAATCTCAGCGCTGTAAATCATATCTCCAGCCTTTTTTCATGAAGAACAACTTCACACAGTAATTTGAGATGATGAAAATATATTGTATATCACTGATTCAGCGTTCCTCAGGAGACTGAGTGTAGGAGTATAGCTTTAAAATGCATTTGTTAAAGATTTTAGTCCTTAAAATAAATATATAGTCTTTCTATAGAATATATATATATATATATATATATATATATATATATATATATATATATATATATATATATATATATAAATATATATATATATATATATATATATATATATATATATATATATATATATATATATATATATATATATATAAGAATATCAATACATCAATGTGTTTATGTATGTATGTATATTTATATATATATATATATATATGTATATTACACCGTTATACACTTTCTCTGTCGAATTCTGGATGCTGATTGGTCAGAATCTCAGACTAATTAAATTGTTCCGTTCTTCCTACAGCGCTTCTGTTCTGCTCCTCTGTGAAGATGTACATGTGAAAGGTTATTGCTTTACACCTGACATTTACCGAACGCCGACACTGGAGACTCCTTCCATCTATGTGGAATGAAATCTTTTTACATGTGAATGAGCCATCGCTATAGAAACGACGGCGTATCAGAAAACGTCAGTATCGGTGCAGCTGTTATAAAGAATTAATCAGCACCTTCGGACCAATCGGAGTCCAGAACCCGACGGCGTCGTGTTGCGAAAGCGACGAACAACGTACTTAAACATTTTCTCAACATCTTTTTTATTCTAGCCATCAATAATAACATCAGAACTGATTCAGAACACAAACAGGACAAACAGACTCTCTGTCAGCTGTTTATTTATTCTGATTTTATAGACGTATGTTGGATCTTTTGGACTTTCAGTTTTTATTCTCATCTATTTATTGTCCAATTTTCTAGTTGGACATTCTGTGGAAGTCAGAATCTTTCTTAATAAAGTCGGAAGTTCAGAACGCCAGACTTATAAATAACAGCCAATTAACTTGCCGGCAGAAGTGTTGGAATTTCTTTGAATATAGTTTGAATATCTACGCATGATCTCTCAGGATTAAAGGTCACAAAAAAGTCCAAGTGAATTAGATTCCTGTCTCCAACTAGAACACAAGGAGCTCAATTTGATTCTTCTGGAGATATTGAAGATTAAGGCTTTGATACGTCGCAATGAACATCAAACAAACGTGGGCAAAAAAAAAGAAGTTTGTTTCTTGAAAGGATCTAAATTAGGCTTTTCCTTTCAGCCGCCTGCAAGATCAAAAGCAGCTTAAGATATTCTTCAGTGAGGTAAATTTCAGAGAACAGCTTCAGGAAATCAAAGTGAGTGTACTTCCTGTCAAGGTTTCTCCTGGTCTTCAGTCTGTTCAGGTGCTGAGGAACCCAAACATTGGTTTTATTTTATTCTCT
The DNA here is from genome assembly GCF_030014155.1 of Tachysurus vachellii. Taxonomy (NCBI): domain Eukaryota; kingdom Metazoa; phylum Chordata; class Actinopteri; order Siluriformes; family Bagridae; genus Tachysurus; species Tachysurus vachellii. The sequence goes on along the minus strand of NC_083482.1, from coordinate 16,873,176 downwards.
TAAAATTATATAGACATTCATTTATTCCTTAAGACTTAAGGCTTGTGCCTGATGGTTTATGGAAAACAAGCCACAAATATCTCAGAATAAATATTCCTAAAGAATTGAAGTTCAATACAAAAAGAGATTTAATATGTAAAACAAAATAAAACTTTTATTTTAAAACTTAATAAATAAAACTTAACATTTTTTTAAATATGCATGAAATATTACAGTACAGTAACAGTGCTGTTTCCTATAACAGAGTTTCCCTAAGTGTTTTATTCTGCTTATAATAGAGGTTGTGAGGTAGAGATGTTAAACAGACCAATATATAAATAGTTTTGTACGAAAGAAAGAAAGAAAGAAAGAAAGAAAGAAAGAAAAGAAAAGAAAGAAAGAAAGAAAGAAAGAAAGAAAGAAAGAAAGAAAGGAAAAAAGAAAGAAAGAAAGAAAGAAAGAAAAAAAGAAAGAAAGAAAGAAAGAAAGAAAGAAAGAAAGAAAGAAAGAAAGAAAAGAAAAAACGAAACAAAAAGAAAAGAAAGAACTAAAGAAAGAAAAGAAAAGAACTAAAGAAAGAAAAGAAAAGAAAAGAAAGAACTAAAGAAAGAAAGAAAGGAAGAAAGAAACAAAGAAAGAAAGAAAATAGCATTAAAGTGCCATATAGTGGAAATGCTGATCAGCAGACAGACAGACAGATGGACAGATGGACAGACAGACAGACAGATGGACAGACAGACAGATAGACAGACAAACAGATGGACAGACAGATGGACAGACAGACAGATAGACAGACAGACAGATGGACAGACAGATGGACAGACAGACAGACAGACAGACAGATGGACAGACAGATGGACAGACAGACAGACAGATAGTCTGAGCCCCTCAGACTTGCTCATTGGGGACAAATACACATACACACATACATACACACTGTGAACTGTATATATCTTGAATTTTTATTATATTAATTCTTTATATTTCTCCTTATGTTTATCTTCTGTTCTATGTTTATGTTCTGTAAAGCTGCTTTGTGACAATGTCCATTGTAAAAAGCGCTATACAAATAAACTTGAATTGAATTGAATTGAACAGATAGACAGACGGACAGACAGATGGACAGACGGACAGACAGATGGACAGACAGACAGACAGATGGACAGACAGACAGACAGATGTATGTAGAAGTAGATAATTGTTCAAAGTCGTGTAAAATGTATTTTTGCTCAGTAAAGCTCGGCCTGTCCTGCGATCTGCTGTGGTTTTCCACACACTTGCGGATGTTGTCTCTGCACCAGAGGGGAGTGAATCCTGGTGTTTGGAAGCTCTCAGTGAGTTTGGCTCATTACAGTGAGCTCACCTGGAGGCAATTAGCCGAGCTTGAAGAACCCCGCTGTGTGTGAGCTTCATTTGGCTTCAACTTCGCTCACACTGCATGTATTAGCTGTCTTTCACTGCAGCTTTGTCTCTGAAGCACGCTTGTGTTTTCAGTGTGTGAGTTCGAAACACAAGCGACTTCTACAGCACGTGTTGGCAGTTACCGAAAGAAAAGAAAACAACACGTAGGAACGTCGACATCACCTGGAAAAAGAAGGGATTTGACACTTGAGTGAAGTGTAGAAGAGAGATATTTAATGAGGTTAGGAGTTATTTAGTCAAGTGGTCACACCTGCAGTGTTCTGTGGTCTGCTTTTATTTCTACATTTCTTACATAATTGTTGTAATTCAGCCACATTGGAGTGTTTTCCAGCATGAACCACCTTTTTAAGGTCCTGCCACAGCATCTCAATATGATTCAGGTCAGGACTTTGACTTGGCCGCTCCAAAGCCTTCATTTTGTTTATCTTCAGCCATTCAGAGGTGGACTTGCTGGTGTGTTTTGGATCATTGTCCTGCTGCAGAACCCAAGTTTGCTACAGCTTGAGGTCACGAACAGATGGCTGCACTTTGTCCTTCAGGATCTTTTGGTAGACAGCAGAATTCATGGTTCTGTTTATCACAGCAAGTCTTCCAGGTCCTGAAGCAGCAAAACAGCCCCAGACCATCACAATACCACCACCATGTTTTACTGTTGGTATGATGTTCTTTTTCTGAGATGCAGTGTTACTTTTACACCAGATGTAACGGGACACACACCTTCCATAATGTTCAGCTCTTGTCTCGTCAGTCCACAGAGTATTTTCCCAAAAGTCTTGGGGATCATCAAGATGTTTTCTGGCAAGTCAGAGATGATCCTTTATGTTCTTTTTGCTCAGCAGCAGAACTCTGCCATGCAGAGCCATTTTTGTCCAGTCTCCGTCTAATGGTGGAGTCATGAACACTGACCTGCAGTTCTTTGGATGTTGTTGTGGGGTCTTTTTGTGACATCTTGGATGAGTCGTTGCTGCGCTCTTGGGGTAATTTTGGTCAGCCGACTGCTCCTGGGAAGGTTCTCCACTCTTCCATGTTTTACCATTTGTAGATAACGGCTCTCACTGTGGTTCACTGGAGTCCCAAAGGGCTTTATAACCTTTTCCATGCTGATAGATCTCAATTACTTTCTTTCTCATTTGTTCTGGAATTTCTTTGGATCTCGGCATGATGTGTAGTTTTTGAGGATCTTTTGGTCTACTTCACTTTGTCAGTCAGGTCTTAAGTGATTTCTTGATTGTGAACAGATGTGGCAGTAATCAAAAGTGGGTGTGGCTAGAGAAATTAAACTCAGTGTGATAAACCACAGTTATGTTTTAACAGGGGGGCAAATACTTTTTCACACAGGGCCATCTGGGTTTATATTTTGTTTTCCTTTAATAATAAGGACCTTCATTTAAAAACTGCATGTTGTGTTTACTTGTGTTATCTTTGACTAATATTTAAATTTATTTAATGATCTGAAACATTAAAATCAGGAAGGGGGCCAACACTTTTTCACACCACTGTATTTCCCAGAATACTGTGGAGTTCTGACATTTTTAGAGAAGGCATTAAAAGCAATTCTAAAACCGAGTCTGCTGTTATTCCGGAGCTCCAAGTGCAGTGATGCGTTCAGGAGAACGTCGGCTCTCGAGGACAAAGATTACGCTTCTCGTTCTTCTGTGTAAAAATCCATACACCTGCTTCACCGTCTCCTGCTCTAATACAGCAGTAGGGATAAAACGCTGGAGTAAATAGAACAGCGAGAGGAAAATACAGTAGTTAAGCCATGATGATGGTGCTGCAGTAATTAAAGCCCCGAGTCCTGAGGAGCTCAGGATTACTCCGAAACTACAGTCACAAAATCAAACGAACCTAATCATGAAGAGATTATTCAACTGAGAACACTGAGTGTGTTTACTGTCTTTAACAAGACTTTTCTTTTTTTCACAGTCACTTACACTAATCTCATTTATATATAACTGAGCAGGTGAGGGTTAAGGGCCTTGCTTAAGGGCCACAGAAGCCACACCTCTTTTACTCCTTTACTCTAACTGTAGACACGGAAGCCACACCCCTTTTACTCCTTTACTCTAACTGTAGACACAGAAGCCACACCCCTTTTACCCCTTTACTGAAACTGTGGACACAGAAGCCACACCCCTTTTACTCCTTTACTTTAACTGTAGACGCATAAGCCACACCCCTTTTACTCCTTTACTCTAACTGTAGACACATAAGCCACACCCCTTTTACTCATTTACTGAAACTGCAGACACATAAGCCACACCCCCTTTACTCCTTTACTGAAACTGCAGACACAGAAGCCACACCCCTTTTAATCTTTTACTGAAACTGTAGACACAGAAGCCACACCCCTTTTACTCCTTTACTGAAACTGTAGACACAGGAGCCACACCCCTTTTACTCCTTTACTGAAACTGTAGACACATAAGCCACACCCCCTTTACTCCTTTACTGAAACTGCAGACACATAAGCCACACCCCTTTTACTCCTTTACCCTATATATATATATATATATTAATTTGAACACAATTAATGACAAATGACTATTTCTTAGAGGAATAAAACACCCTGAAGATGCTTTTCTATAAGAAACTGTTGCTCATTTTACTAGAACAGCAAAACCCTGATCCATGTTTTAGTTCTTATCCAATTCTTCATCTCTAACCTTTACACTGTATTAAAATTGAGCTGATAGTCAAGCAGACTCCTAAAAATAATCTCCTCCACGTTCATAAAGCTCAGCAGGTGGACAGGGGAACCTTTTCGCTCCTGACCTTGTGGAGAACGGAGACACCTGGTCAGGCCAGAAATAGAGGTGTGAAGGTTCAGAACATGAGAGCAAGTGTCACCGGATGACAAGCCAGCATTCATTTATCTTCATTTGGCCTCCGTTCTCTGGCCTGTTGCTGCCTCTGCATGCTGAGAGATGTGCAATGGGACAAACTGGATATTAAAGCTGGTCCTGATGGGAAAAAGAACTTAAATGGATATTTTCTGACTGTCACTAAAGTGGTCTGGAAGAGTTCTTCGTCTGTCTCGCAGGAGGTGGAGTGTGAATGCTAAGGGGAAGTGACTTTAGGGTTAAAGTAGACTGCAGTTATCTAAAAGATTATGGACAAAACTATGTGGCATTCAGTCAGTACAGAGGCTGTGTGTCATTCGGGTCACGATTATAGAACACGGGTCAGTTATAGAACACGGGTCAGTTATAGAACACGGGTCAGTTATAGAACACGGGTCAGTTATAGAACATACTGTAATTCACAATTATAGAACACGGGTCAGTTATAGAACATACTGTAATTCACAATTATAGAACACGGGTCAGTTATAGAACACGGGTCAGTTATAGAACACGGGTCAGTTATAGAACATACTGTAATTCACAATTATAGAACACGGGTCAGTTATAGAACACGGTCAGTTATAGAACATACTGTAATTCACAATTATAGAACACGGTCAGTTATAGAACATACTGTAATTCACAATTATAGAACACGGGTCAGTTATAGAACATAATTCATGATTATAGAACACGGGTTAGTTATAGAACACAGGTCACAGTTAAAAAGATTGAAATAAAAAAAAACTGACCAGTTTTATGTTGATGGAATTTTAAGTCTGTACTGCTAATGTATTCGTCAAGAGACTTAAAAAGGACTTTTACATGTCACTCTGAATAAGGACGTCTTTCATACATTGTAAATGTAAAACTTCTTTATTACAACTGTAGACACAGAAGCCACACCTCCTTTACTAATAATATGCACAGAGAGAACAGAAGCCACACCTCCTTTACTAATAATATACACAGAGAGAACAGAAGCCACACCTCCTTTACTAATATAGATAGACAACAGAAGCCACACCTCCTTTACTAATATACATAGAGAACAGAAGCCACACCTTCTTTACTAAAGCTATAAACGGGGAGAACAGATGCCACGCCTTCTTCAATCCTTGACTAGAACTTTAGACCCACTTCCTATAATTTGTTTCACAGAAATTACAGGTGCGTACATGCATAGTGGCCACGCCCAATTCACAAAAACTACAACCCTAGAGCACCGAGGCCACGCCCACTTTCCCTTCTTTACTGAAAAGCTGTGTGTTGCTGAGCCATATGGTGAAGACCAACAGGCAGGCAGAAATTTGGCACATTCATAGAGTTCGAGCTCAGCATTTTGTGTGTGTGTGTGTGTGTGTGTGTGTGTGTGTGTGTGTGTGTCTGTTTGTGTGTGTGTGCAGCCAAGATTTAAAATGGCAATATCTGATACATGTGGGATCTGGGAAACGGAGCTGAGTGCTGTGATTCAGTCAGGGTTAATCATGTCACAGGAGGCCGGATTCGAGCTCGGTCTCGCTTTGTAAACCTGAATTAAAAGAGTGAAGGGTCTCCCTCGGTTTCATGCTTTGGCTGTAAACAGCACAGTTAAATGTTATGTTCCTCATTATGGTGTAAGTGGGTTAGCATATTCATTTGCCACTGAAGTAGGTTATACCTAGAAGCGCCTTCGCCACTGATTAGCATGGCATCAACAAGCGGTTTCTGCCCACGCTGGCCTCTCGACGATCCACGTGTGCCTTAGATAATGAAAATTAAAGCAAAAACTCACGGCTCTTTTCGGTCGCTTTCCTCTGGAGATTTGTGCACTAATTGTACTGAAAAATGGACTTAATCTGCATGCTGGCTCCATAAGAGTCCTCTGCGTTAAAGTTGATGGAAAATAAGGAAATAGTATTACGACTAATTAAGGCAAAGCAGAATAAATTATGCGAATGTGCAATTCTCTGAGGGACACGCTAAAAGGAAACTAGACTCTAAGTGTCGGCATTTTGAAATAGTTCAGCTTACAATCCTGTACTGCTTACAGAAAACGTTAAGTACACACTAAAAATAAAGTTACAGCGCTGCGATAATTGAAGTCAATGTATTTACTCCAGCTGCTTGTGCAGAAACCAAATTAGCATCACAAACTAAAACCACAGGAGAGAAGAAAGGAGACAGGAAGCAGGAGATCAAGGGCAAGACCTGGCAACCCAGGCCTTATATTCGATTAAAGTCTCATTACAGGAAATATAAAAGAGTGCATGCAGCTTAAACAGTGAGTAATTACCCATCTCTCACTCCGTGGGTGAGGTTTGTTCATTTATTCACCATTCACCAAAAGTCACACAAACTAATCATCATATTTCACTTATTGTTTTTGTGTATAACTGTGTCGTTTTTTTCTGATTTCTATTTATTTTTATTTTTTATTTTTTATTTTTTACCTTAAATACATGACTTTGTGTTAGCGCTGCACAATACGTTGTCTGTTAAATGTGTTCGATTTATTGGTGATAATATTCTAATTTAAATTATTAAAAAACACAATTATACTAATTAAACTTATTATATCTATAATTACAACAACAACAATAATAATAATAATAATAATAATAATAATAATAATTATTATTATTATTATTATTATTATTATTTATTTATTAAATTTTAATATCTAACAGTATTTTATTTATTTCAATACAATATATTAAATATAATATTAAATATCTCTAATATTAATCTTGAATTTTATATTCTATTAATCTTTATATTATTCTTTATATTAACCTTTTGTTCTATGTTTATGTTCTGTAAAGCTGCTTTGAGACAACATCAATTGTTAAAAGCGCCATACAAATAAACTTGAATTGAATTGAATATGAATATGTGTGTAATTAATGTGTATTATTGTGTAATCATGACAATATATTTTCCTCTAATTTTCCTCTAATATTCTACGTTCCTCCACACTGACATCCACACATGGTTTTATTCATTTTATAATTTATTTCTGTTGTGTTTTTATTGTCATAACAGCATTATGGTTTCTGTCGATATGAACACATTTCCTTCCTCCTCACACACATCGTCCCGTCTGTGCTGTGAATCCTGCGGAAATCTCCGTCTGTACCTCAGGGTTTTATTCTCAGTTACGTTCTGGACATGAACCGAGTGACACAGATAAACACCGGAGACATCGTAGTCAGGGCGGGGACGTGTCACACACGTGGAATAAACCTGTTCTTATGGGAAAAAAAGATCAAATCATACAGGGGTGTGTGTGTGTCTGTCTGTGTCTTTCTGTGTCTGTGTGTGTGTGTCTATGCCTGTGTGTGTGTCTGTTTGCCTGTCTGTGTGTGTGTGTCTGTCTGTCTGTGTGTATGTGTGTGCCTGTGTGTCTGTGCCTGTGTGCGTGTGTGTGTCTGTCTGCCTGTCTCTGTGTGTGTGTGTGTGTGTGTGTGTGTCTGTCTGTCTGTGTCTTTCTGTGTCTGTGTGTGTGTCTATGCCTGTGTGTGTGTCTGTTTGCCTGTCTGTGTGTGTGTGTCTGTCTGTCTGTGTGTATGTGTGTGCCTGTGTGTCTGTGCCTGTGTGCGTGTGTGTGTCTGTCTGCCTGTCTCTGTGTGTGTGTGTGTGTGTGTGTCTGTCTGTCTGTGTCTTTCTGTGTCTGTGTGTGTCTGTGTGTACCTGTGTGTGTGTGTGTGCGTGTGTGTGTGTGTCTGTGCCTGTGTGTGTGTCTGTCTGCCTGTCTGTGTGTGTGTGTCTGTCTGTTAATCTGTCTGTATGTGTGTCTGTCTGACTGTGTCTGTGACTGTGTGTGTGTGTCTGTCTGCCTGTCTCTATGTGTGTGTGTGTGTGTCTGTGTCTGTGTGTACCTGTGTGTGTGTGTGTGTGTCTGTGCCTGTGTGTGTGTGTCTGTCTGCCTGTCTGTGTGTGTGTGTGTGTGTGTGTGTCTGTGTCTGTCTGTTAATCTGGCTGTATGTGTGTGTCTGTGTCTGTCTGACTGTGTCTGTGCCTGTGTGTGTCTGTGCCTGTGTGTGTCTGTCTGCCTGTCTCTGTGTCTGTGTGTGTCTGTGTGTGTACCTGTGTGTGTGCCTGTGTGTGTACCTGTGTGTGCCTGTGTGTGTGTCTGTCTGCCTGTTTCTGTGTGTGTGTGTGTGTGCGTGTCTTTCTGTCTATCTGTCTGTATGTGTGTGTCTGTGTCTGTCTGACAGTGTCTGTCTGTGTGTGTGTGTGCGTCTGTGTGTATGTGTGTCTGTGTGTCTGTGTGTACAGTATGTGTGTCTGTGTGTATGTGCGTCTGTGTGTATGTGCGTCTGTGTGTATGTGTGTCTGTGTGTTTGTGTGCCAGATGTGTGTTTTTCGCTCAGCTGAGCCGAGACGCTCCGAGCCACCGAGCGTGACATGACGACATTTTGTGGATCTCCAGGTAGTGAAGTTTGTACCTCATCAGTAGAAATCTCATGTCAATGATGGATGAAATGCCAGATTTATTTGCTTCAGCGGCTCAGAAGCTCCGCCCACACAGGAAGCAGATTTCCACCAAGTTGACAAGTTGATGATTTTCCTGTAACAGCACCGATATGTTTTATTCCTTTTATCCTTTTTATTAATGACACATCACATTATATCATTATTAAAATCTAACGATATTAACATTATTATTATCACTCTATAGCTCCACCCACAACCCAGGCTCCGCCCTCATAGACAGTGTCATTAAACTCAAAGCTAATGCTAACGCTCCAAACGTTATATGTTCAGACTCTGCTCTGATTTGACTTTTGTTTTGTTTTGTTAGTTTTTATTTTATTTCTTTTTTCCAGTTGATGGTTAAAACCCAGCAGAAGCTCAGAGAGTCTTTTTAAAGACAGATAAAAGAGAAAGAAAGTACAAAGTGACGTGTAGAACGTAGCATTGGCAGAACTTCAGGTTTTTGAAGCTGACAGATGAAGTTAAAATGTTTTAAACACTTCCTGGAGTTTCTAAATAAATTTCTCCCAAAGCTCTGGATGCCTGCCAGCGCGCTCATTAATATTCACACCCCTCCTCGACTCGCCCGTGTGTTAAAGAGGTTTATTTTCAGAGGCCACGTGGCGTTCTGTTGCCTTTAAGCGACCGAAGCTCAGGATGTTTCAGATAACAAAAGAAAAGCAACAGGAGTAACAGTAGGCATGTGACGGAGTGTCAGGGAACAGACAGGAGACAGGAGAAGCTGGAGGTTTGGGGAAGAAAACACTAAACAATGACACTGGAAGGATGAAGAGGAACAAACGTCAACTATGAGATACACAGTGGGTGGGGTGGGGGTGGGGGGATAGGGGCAATGGGGACCCAGAGGGGGCTGTGGCCCAGTAGGATATCAGATATCAGCTATTCATTCATTCATTCATTCATTTGTTCATCAACTAAACAAGTGATAAATTAAGTCATTGACCAAAATATTATTTAATGCCTATAAACATTTATTTATTTATTTATTTATTTGTTTGTTTGTTTGTTTGTTTGTTTGTTTGTTTGTTTGTTTGTTTGTTTGTTTTTTTCGGTAAGTGTTAACCCAATTTATATATTTCTTAACTTAATTATTCTTATAATTGTGATTATCTGTGTTATTTATTTATTTATTTATTTATTTATTTATTTATTTACGTTTTCCTTTACATATTTATTCAATAAATATAATTCCCTTATAATAATTTATTTGTTCATTTATTTCTAACTATTAATAAGTAATGTGAAGTGATTTACTATTTTTGCTTTACTTTTATTATTATTATTATTATTATTATTATTATTATTATTATTATTATTATTATTATTGTTGTTGTTGTTGTTATATTTTGATGTATTTATTCATTTCTCTTACAGACTAAAGTAAAGAAAATGAAGTTTGCTGTTTTTGTCTTTTTTTATTAACGTTCTTGTGAGTTGATACAGTCGATCTGTGCGATGGAGATTTATGGTTTTATGCTCAATAATAATAATAATAATAATAATAATAATAATAATAATAATAATAATAATAATAATAATAATAATAATAAATGTATTAATTAAAATAAATAATAAGCAGATAATCATTATTTTTGTGGAACAGTGCACTAACACTGAATGTCCACATACTTTATATTGATTTGTGAGGTTTTTCATATAAAGTAAAATAACAAACAAACAAAACAACAACAAAAAAAAAGTTATCTTTCGCAGCTTCATTGCGAATCATCATAATTGTGTCTGAGATCATAATGATGTGTTTGTGAGCTCCTCTGGCTTTGTGGATATTTCTCATACTGTGTGTTAGCAGGTGTGTCCCAGACTCACAGATTTCTTCTCCTTCTCCTTCTCCTCCTCCTCCTCCTCCTCCTCCTCCTCCTCCTCCTGGAGAAGCAGGTGATGTTGTGTTTGAGAGGCAGGTGCAGTAAACCTTCTCGATGCGATTACACCTGTTGGTCTAATCTGAGCTCTTGTCTGTAATCAGGTGTGTCACTAAAGCTCACCTGAGCAGAGACCTGATGTGAAAGTGAGTCCATGGGATTTGGACTTGATTACACTCCTATAGTGTGTGGACTTTAATGACTGTGTTTTACACTCATACGTCACACTCATACTCATACGACATGATAGAGGTTTAACCATCTCACATCGCTCTGGATTCACTCACGTCTTCACATCCTCGTTTTTATTTCCTTTAATTTTTCAGATTTATCAAATCATGCACTTTTCCAGGCCATAATTTGTATTATAATGGGTTTCCATAATATATATATATATATATATATATATATATATATATATATATATATATATATATATATATATATATATATATATATATATATATGTATGTATAGCTGACAATAAAATCTATTTCATATCAATTTTATTTATTTACGTTCTTTAATTAAAATCCAAATGTTTAAAAAAGTAAAACAAACAAAAATTTTGCAGGATTTGAATTTTTAAATGTATCCATGTTTGTTCCATGTTTGTTTTTAATGACTTTTCATTCCTTCACACAGCTGCTCATGTGCATCATTTAAAAAAATCACAATGAACCCTGACAACAAATGAAATAAAAAGGTTTAGTGGTGTGAGTGAATGCTGTAGTGTTGAGTGAATGCTGTAGTGTTGAGTGAACGCTGTATTGTTGAGAGAATGCTGTAGTGCTGAGTGAACGCTGTAGTGTTGAGAGAATACTGTAGTGTTGAGTGAATGCTGTAGTGTTGAGTAAATGCTGTAGTGTTGAGTGAATACTGTAGTGTTGAGTGAACGCTGTAGTGTTGAGTAAATACTGTAGTGTTGAATAAATGCTGTAGTGTTGAGTGAATGATGTAGTGTTTAGTAAATGCTGTAGTGTTGAGTGAATACTGTAGTGTTGAGTGAATACTGTAGTGTTGAGTGAACGCTGTAGTGTTGAGTAAATACTGTAGTGTTGAGTAAATGCTGTAGTGTTGAGTGAACGCTGTAGTGTTGAGTGAACGCTGTAGTGTTGAGTGAATACTGTAGTGTTGAGTGAATGCTGTATTGTTGTCACGTGAAAATCAAAAATTAGCACAACATGGGCATGTCATATATCACAACACTCAGCCCAATGAGGGAAACTTCCTCAAGAGTATTCAGATGATGTCACATGCTTGTCTCCACTTGCCTCCAAATGTTTTGGCACCCTACAGTAGCTCTCTGGCAACTTGCTTCTAAAAGTAACACTGTCCCTTGTGTCCACTCGCCTCCATAAAGCACCAGCCTTTGCGAATACTTGCTTCGTCAAAGCCAACATCAAAGTTTGTCACGACGAACTTTACAAATCTAGTTTCTTTTTACAATTGTTTCAAATAATTCCTATTATTTACAAAAACCTCTCTCATGCACTTGTGATTTCGACCGAGAATAAAAACCTAAAAGTTGGTTTAAAGTCTGCGGCGTGTCGATGTTTCTGGGTTTCAGTGTTTTTATATAAAGTGTGATATGTAGTGAAGTGGGAGTGTTAATGCATTACATTTCCATTCGCTCCCAGACGTTCAGCGTGGAGTAAAAACACTCTTTTTATTTCTCATCCATTCAAATCAGCTCTCGTGTCTGTCATTATGCAGCGTCCAGCGCTGTTTTATTTTATTTTATTTATTTTTTTGTCATGTTGCCAAAGCTTTCGAGTTTGAGTCGCATTAGCTGCTGTACACTCGCTGCTCTGAAGAGGGAATCAAACAAAAACACGCCAAAATGGACAAAATAATGGGAGCCGCTGTGCAGTTCTCATTTCCAGAATGCTTTCTGATCATGAAAAGCGATATGAGCTCCCAGACCAAACACACACACACACACACACACACACACACACACACACACAGGATTAAACAATTTGCTTCATTCTGATTCTCAGCCTGTGACTATTGTTTCGACGTGGTTATGTGTACAACATGCATTTGATGATGTGTTTGTTGGTCGACTTTATTTTTCTCGTTTCCTTTCATTTATGATGTGGCCTCGAGGTTTTAACTGAAGACCAAAAACATCACAAAGTTGGCAGAAAGACTGCGTTGACTCTGTAATATACTGTTTATTATTTCCCTATAACAGCAGGTCCGATCCATCCGTTATCTGTTTGTTGTAACGTTTAGTGCAGAGGAACGCTGGTGAAATGAGTTCGTTCCTGTTCTCTGTTCTCTTCTCGTAGCTTTGATACTTGGTTAAATAATATGTTTTTGTTATGTTGCATGAGTTGATAGAATTTTGGACACAGCTAAATCAAATTAAAATGACTCAGTGATTTATCAAAGTGACTCTGTGAACCGCTGTGAATCATGTCATATGGAGACGGATCTTTGCACCGTGTCGGATCAAAATGTTTGCGAATCATATTGTGCTGAAATGCTTCAGAGTCTATTTAGAATCATATAATCACATTATATCAAAATGCCTTTGAATTATATCATTTTGAAACAGCTCTTGTAATTGTTATATATCGATATATATTACATATATTGGCTCTAAAACATATAATATTGTAATGATTTTGAATCGTATCCGAAAGGAAACGACTCTGAATCGTGTCCGATTGAAGCGGATCTGAATCAAATCGTTTTAATGTATAAAAACATTTCTGAATCATATCATGTATGAAAAGAGTTCTGAATAAAATCTTGATTCAGTGTATGATTCTTGATTCAGTGAAATAACTTTTAACCAGATCAGAGTAAATAGACTAAAAAAAAAAAAAAAATCAGTTGCAATGAATCATATCACAAAAGCTCTAAATTGTACCATATTGAAATGATTCTGAATCATGCCGAGAAATTAATATGATTTATGTCATACCGAAATGGTATCTTATTGAAATGGCTCTGAATCATAAAGTATAAAGGTGTATCTGTATTATCTGTATTACTAAATGGTTCTGAATCGTATTGGATCAGAACAGAACATCTCTAAACAGTTTCACATCCAAAAAGATCTGGATTGTGTCGTATCAGTGAGGGCCTTTTTACACCCGGTCACTTCACGTGTTGTCTCTGATCCGATATCTATCTGATTTGTTAAAACTGTTCCATTTACATTAGACCACGTAAATGCGTCTCGGCGAATCGGATATCGATACGATCTTTCTACTCCCGCCCAAAATGCTAATATATTTTACCTCATTTCCGGGGTAATTGAAACAGAACACACTTTGGTGTATGTGGTTGCTACAAAAAACAGCATTTACTGTTTGCTGCATTTTCGCTGGCGGCAGCAGCGCATTTTAAGACCCGACGAGACGCCTGGGTGAAAGATCACCTGAGTGACGTACTTCCATTTGGGAGGAGTATAGCGCTGACGTATGTGGCTTGAACAACCACATTCATTTACACCTGTCCAGTTTCATCTGAAACGCGTCCCAGACCACCTCCTGAAGGGGTTTGTACCGTCGGATTTATATCCGTCTCCAAAACTTTTCGGAGGGCATTTAGACCTGGTCTTTTTACCATCGGGTAGATATCGGATCACAGAAAACACATGAAGTGACCAGGTGTAAAACGCCCCTAAGAGGCAGAGAGAACGTACAGTACATCAGCAGCGGTTTCTGATAATTGTTTAAGTTCTTTATATTGCACATTAACACCTGACTGATTGAATTTTTCACCGTTTCATATCCACAGTGTAGGATCCATGGCTCAGATTCTCATCAGATCTGTTCGGATTTCAATAACGTTGCTCTGGAAAAAAAGCACAAAGTCAAAGTGAGGCCTGAACAGGATTCTGGGTTGAGTCGGTGAATCACTTGAAGGCAGACTCTATGCCTGCTTTCCTCTCGTCGATTCCTGACAGCCGCAGGATTCATTTCCACATAGAGTAGACGATTTCATGCTGCTCTGCCCGGAGGAGATGTGCCCCAAGTGGAAATCGGAACATTTTTGTTGTTCAAAACCCCTAAGGTTTTCAAAATAACACTTTCTCAGGTTATAAGATGGATCCACAATTTTTAGAGTGGCAATTTCGCAGGACTTCATTGGCCTTGAAAGATTATTTTCCTGCCTGTCTCTTACTCCTGGGTGAGTGAGTCATTCTAAAGAATAATATGGCTGCAGGTAGCTAAAATATGTATAATATTTCATTGTATGTTCTTTTCTACACAATGATTTTTTAGTGACCGAGGCAGCAAATCAACGAACAAACGAATCTAAATAAAAGTGTCTATAAAATTCTACAACAGTAAACAATCCTTTTTCCTTAGTAAAGAAGGAAAGGTTTACTCATGTTAACACACTGCAAAGAGTTAAGTTTCTTTAGATATTCCAGGCTGATGGAGCTAAAAATAAATTCAGTAGCTAGTATATAACTACTTAGTAGTTTTTGAAAGTCATGAAGTCATGAAGTCGTCGCCTCAATCGGCTTTAAGCTGCTTTAAATCATACCAAAAATAAACTTTACTCAGTCTTATTGAATTGAAATAATTTGTCGAAATGACTCTGAATCATATTTGAACAGTTTAACCATGAAAACAGCTCGGGATAACACTGTATTAAAAACCTTCTGAATCATATTCAATTGAAACAACTCTGAATCAGAGAGTATCGAAACAATTCAGAAGCATATCTTTTTAAAATGACTCTGAATCTAAATATTTAGGATTCACTGTAAACACGTACTACACTACAGTTTGCGTACCGCCAGAACCGCTTTACTGAGGACGCCATCGCTCATCTTCTCCACACTACGATGAGCCACCTGGACTGCAGAAAAGGGAATTATGCAAAAATGCTGTTTCAATGGATCTCCAACCTCATCCACCCTCACCCTCAGCACTGGAGCTCCACAGGGTTGTGTTCTGAGCCCCCTGCTGTACTCACTGTACACATATGACTGTGTGGCCACTTCCAACTCCACCACCATCATCAAGTTTGCTGATGACACTGTTGTGTTGGGCCTGATCTCCAACAACGACGAGACGGCCTACCTACAGGAGACTAAAAACCTGGAGAGATGGTGCCAGGAGAACTATCTTCTCCCTAACGTCAGCAAGACTAAGGAGTTGATAGTGAACTTCAGCACAAAGCAGGAGCGGTCATACCAACCGCTAAACATCCACAGGACCCCTGTCCTGTCACATCAACACCCTGGTGAAGAAGGCCTGGCAGCGTCTGTACCATCTGAGATGCTTAAGGGACTTCAAACTGCCCTCTCAGGTACTAAAGACTTTCTACACCTGCACCATTGAGAGCGTCCTGACGGGTAGCATCACTTCCTGGTTTGGGAACAGCACCATGCAGGACAGGCGAGCCCTCTAGAGGGTGGTGCGGTCAGCTGAACGTACCATCCACACTGAGCTCTTGCAGGACATCTACAGCACACGGTGTAGGACCAGAGCCAGGAAGATTGTAAAGGATCTCAGCATCTCAACAATGGACTTTTCTTTGTTGTGTTCAGGGAAACGCTTCCGCTCCCTGAAAGCAAACACAGAGAGAACGAGGAGAAGCTTCTTCCTGCAGGCCATTCAGAGTTTAAACCAGGAAACAACCAGGATCTGGATCTAATACTGGACCTCTCTCCATCTTCACTGTTTTTCTGCACAACCTTTTTTTGAACTGACACTTTAACTCTGGACTGTCACTATAACTCTGGACTTGCACAGCACAGTGCCACTTTATACCACAACATACTGCACATGGACACTTTAAGGACAATAATTAAAACCATATGCATTTATGTATATTAATGTATATACATTATTTTTTTACTTATATTTTCATATTTTATATAGTTTCTTTTTATATAGTTTATACTTTTAAAGTGACGTGACATACGGCTAAGTACGGTGACTCATACTCAGAATTCATTCTCTACACTGTAATGAGTCTGTCTGTGTTTCTGTCCTGTTTCTGTCTGCTGTCTTTCCCTGTGGCTAATTGTTTGCTCCGCCCACTCTTTGGTTTCCATGGACATTAATTGTACTCGTTCATCTCTTCAGGTGTGTTGTCTTTGTCTCTGATTGTCTCTGCTTTGTCATTGGTTCCTGTCAGCTATATATACTCTGTTTGTTCACTTCCCTGGTGTTGGTCATTCTTGTATGTTGGTCTGCCTGTTCCTGTTTCCTGTTAGCCCTGTTTGTTGCCTTGTTCTGTCTGCCTGTCTGTTCAGCTGCTTTCTTGTGTTTTGAATAATTAAACTTTAAAATCTGCATTTGGATCCTCACTCGCCTTTGTCCTGCGCCGTGACAGAACGACCAACCACATGGATCCAGCAGAGATTTTGTTCTGTTTATGTCAGGGGGATTCCCCACTGGAGGAATATGTAGAGGTGTTCCTGGACTTGTCCAATCAGGTGGATTTTGGGGAGAGGGCCCTT
The DNA here is from genome assembly GCF_030014155.1 of Tachysurus vachellii. Lineage (NCBI taxonomy): Eukaryota > Metazoa > Chordata > Actinopteri > Siluriformes > Bagridae > Tachysurus > Tachysurus vachellii. The sequence continues at coordinate 16,856,125 of NC_083482.1, read as the reverse complement.
AAGGACCTGTTCCGGCATGGACTGGAGGACGGGCTGCGCTACCTAGTGCCATTGGGCCGAGAGGTAGGGCCTTTCACGGACCTGGCCAACGTAGCGTTGCTCCTGGGCGGGTCCTCCCTAACCATGCACAGGACAGAGTCGGACACCGGCCCTAAATATTTTTTGGGAGGGGGCAGTAGGCATCGGGGTCCGTGGGCTGCGGAACCAGGCCAGCCACGGACGCCCGAGGCCCCTACGGTACCTCGGCCCGACCCAGGCCTGTGTACGCCGGTGACCGAACCCGTCCACATGGGTGCCAGACCGGAAAGCTCGGGCGAGGCCCGGGGGAACCGGCTGATCGCCAAGCTGGCAGACACCCCGATGGTGCCGGTTCGGGCGGCCGGCATCCCTACGGCACCGGCTGGAGCACCTAAGGCACCTGAAGCATCCGAACCCGCCGACGCACCTGAACCTGCTGAAACGCCTGAACCTGCCAACGCACATGAACCTGCTGAAACGCCTGAACCTGCCAACGCACATGAACCTGCTGAAGCGCCCGAACCTGTTGAAGCACCCGAACCTGCCGAAGCGCCCGAACCCGCTGAGACACCGGATCCGACCGGGCCGACCGGGTCGACGGAACCGACCAGGTCGACAGAACCAGCCGAACCGACCGGGTCGATGGGACCGACCGGGTCAACCAAGCCAGCCGGACCGACCGGGTCAATGGAACCGAGCGGGTCGACAGAACCAGCCGGGCCTACCAGGTCGACAGAACCAGCCGAACTGACCGGGTCGATGGGACCGACCAGGTCAACCGAGCCAGCCGGACCGACCGGGTCAACGGAACCGACCGGGTCAACAGAACCAGCCGGGCCTACCAGGTCGACAGAACCAGCCGAACAGACCGGGTCGATGGAACCGACCGGGTCGACGGAACCAGCGAGTATGGTTGCGCCCAAGCCCAGTAGACTCTCTGTCCTGCCTGGAGGGCTCGGTACCAAACTGCTCTGCCTATCTGCTCTGTCAGTCACTAGTTTTGTCTCCCTGTCTCTGTCAGTCTCTCCCTCTCCTGTCCATACTTATAGGTTCAAAGCGCCTCCAGCACCACCCTCGCCGTCAATCCTGCTCTGGTCGCTGGCTCTGCCTGCGGCACCACCCTGGTCTCCGGTCCTGCTCTGGTCGCTGACTCTGCCTGCGGCGCCACCCTGGTCTCCAGTCCCGCTCTGGTCGCTGGCTCTGCCAGCTCCGCCATGGCCTCCTGCTCTGCCGGCTCCGCCCTGGCCTCCTGCTCTGCCGGCTCCGCCCTGGCCTCCTGCTCTGCCGGCTCCGCCCTGGCCTCCTGCTCTGCCGTCTCCGCCCTGCCCTCTGCCGCCACATGGACCTGGCCCGCCTTCCCGCCCCCTGTTCCGCCTCCGCTCCACCACCCTCCGGTTCTGCGTTGGAGTGTCTGGAATCCACTCCTGGGGGGGGGCTCTGTAATGAGTCTGTCTGTGTTTCTGTCCTGTTTCTGTCTGCTGTCTTTCCCTGTGGCTAATTGTTTGCTCCGCCCACTCTTTGGTTTCCATGGACATTAATTGTACTCATTCATCTCCTCAGGTGTGTTGTCTTTGTCTCTGATTGTCTCTGCTTTGTCATTGGTTCCTGTCAGCTACAGTTGTGTTCAAAATGATTCAACCCCCACTGAAATTGATTGTTTTGGTCGGTTTGACATTGATTATGATCATTCAGTCATCCTGCTTACAATTAAATCAAAGAGGCACATGTAGGTCAGACAAATATAACATAACATTTATAATGAAATAACCACAAATGTCTTTTCTGAGCTCACATCATTATCAGTTTTATTCAACCCCCAAGTGACATTCAATCTTAGTACTTAGTACAACATCCTTTTACAGTTATAACAGCTTTTAAACGTGAAGCATAGCTTGACACAAGTGTCTTGCAGCGATCTACGGGTATTTTCGCCCATTCATCATGGGCAAAAGCCTCCAGTTCAGTCACATTCTTAGGCTTGCGCACTGCAACTGCTTTCTTTAAGTCCCACCAGAGGTTCTCAATCGGATTTAAGTCTGGTGACTGCGATGGCCACTTCAAAATGTTCCAGCCTTTAATCTGCAACCATGCTCTAGTGGACTTGGAGGTATGCTTGGGATCATTGTCCTGTTGAAAGGTCCAACGTCTTCCAAGCCTCAGGTTTGTGACGGACTGCATCACATTGTCATCCAATATCTTCTGGTACTGAAGAGAATTCATGGTACCTTGCACACGCTGAAGCTTCCCAGTACCTGCAGAAGCAAAACAGCCCCAAAGCATGATTGACCCCCCGCCATGCTTCACAGTAGGCAAGGTGTTCTTTTCTTCATAGGCCTTGTTCTTCCTCCTCCAAACATAGCGTTGATCCATGGGCCCAAACAGTTCTAATTTTGTTTCATCAGTCCACAGAACACTATCCCAAAACTTCTGTGGTTTGTCCACATGACTTTTGGCATACTGCAGTCGACTCTTCTTATTCTTTGGGGACAGCAAGGGGGTGCGCCTGGGAGTTCTGGCATGGAGGCCTTCATTACGCAGGGTGCGCCGTATTGTCTGAGCAGAAACTTCAGTACCCACATCTGACAAATCTTTTCTCAGTTCCTCAGCAGTCACACGGGGACTTTTCTCCACTCTACGCTTCAGGTAGCGCACAGCAGTCGAAGTCAGCATCTTCTTTCTGCCACGACCAGGTAGCGTTTCAACAGTGCCCTTTGCCTTGAATTTGCGAATGATGCTTCCTATGGTGTCTCTTGGTATGTTTAACATATTTGCAATCTTCTTATAGCCATTGCCCTTCCTGTGAAGAGTAATCACCTGTTCTCTTGTCTTCCTGGACCATTCTCTTGACCTCACCATGTTTGTAACCACACCAGTAAATGTCTAGAAGGAGCTGAGTATCACAGTCATTTTAAAGCTGCCTAATTGCTAAGTGCTTATTAGGCTTTATTGCTGCTCCCTGATATCCACAGGTGTTTTCAATACCTGATTGAAAACACTTCATTGAACCTCTGTTCTTCAGAGTGGTAGTCTTTAAGGGGTTGAATAATTATGTCAATGAAGAATTCACAAAAGAAACATTTACTACTGTATTACAAAACTAATTGATGTCATTTTAGTTGCATATGGTTCTTTAAGAAGTCCTTGTAGGATTTCATTCTGAATACAATTACAAATGTACACTAAATTCCCTAAAACCATTTACAGCATTGGGGGTTGAATAATTTTGAACACAACTGTATATATACTCTGTTTGTTCACTTCCCTGGTGTTGGTCGTTCTTGTATGTTGGGTGTTGGTCTGCCTGTTCCTCTTTCCTGTTAGCCCTGTTTGTTGCCTTGTTCTGTCTGCCTGTCTGTTCAGCTGCTTTCTTGTGTTTTGAATAATTGAACTTTAAAATCTGCATTTGGATCCTCACTCGCCTTTGTCCTGCGCCGTGACACACACACACACACCGTGCACACACACACACACACAGCAGTGAACACACACCCGGAGGAGTGGGCAGCCATTTATGCTGCGGCCCCCGGGGAGCAGTTGGGGGGAGTTCGGTGCCTTGCTCAAGGGCACCTCAGTCGTGGTATTGGTGGTACTGAAACCCGAACCCACAACCTTAGGGTTAGCAGTCAGATGTACTTCCTTTTGGTTATATTTTTTATCCCAAATTGCATTCCTTATCTTTGTATACCGGACAGACAGCATTTTGCTGCATGTACTCTGTATGTGTGTGTGTGTGTGTGTGTGTGTGTGTGTGTGTGACAAATAAAATGTGATTTTGATTTTTTTTTTTTTGATCTGAAAATAGTTCAAAATCATATCTAAATAAATAGATTTTGAATCATATCAAAATAGGTCTTAATCAATTAAATAAACAACATTCTAAATAAAGCCATAACTTAATATTGTATCAGAACTCCGAGTCATTTAATATAAAAAGATCCGAATCACATTAAAGCACCACTGAATCAAACCGAGATTAGATTTAAATGCTGCATTTTTCCGAATGAACAAACAAAACAAAAAACTATTCGGAACATTTGGAATTCTAAGTGGCAACTTGAACCATATTATGATACTAATTTAATTTGTATATTTGAAGAAAAAAAAATTAATATCAAGTAGATATCATGTTTTATTTTGTGATTAATGTCACATTAATATTGCTGGCTGCTTTAAATCTTTTTTTTTTTTTTACAGGATAAGAAATGTGCAGGCCAAGAACAGAGAATTTAATGGAACATTTGAGGAAATAAATGGCTTCATGGGACTGATTTATATTTGACGTTAAGCAAGTCTCTTGTTTTGTTGACCTTTGCGCTGTACATCTGACCACTACGAGGTAAACCTAATGATCGCCGCTGTGGCATTTTCTATCTGGCAAAATGTCACTTTCAGCTTATTGCCTGATGGATAAAGCTCTGAGCCTTCTTCTTTATCTTCTTCTTCTTCTTATAATAATAATAATAACAATAATAATAATAATTGTTATTATTATTATTATTATTATTATTATTATTATTATTATTATTATTATCATTATCATTATTATTATTATTATTATTATTATTATTATTATTATTATTAGTAGTATTATATTTTTAACCTTAGCTATGACCACCTAGGAAGTATGTCAGACAAAAAAAAAAGAATTTAAATAAATAAATACAAAAAATAAAGAGGTGTATTTAATATTTGTGCCTCCTGCGGTGTGTAGTGGGATGTTGACTGGCTTTCTCAGGATGAATCCATCATTAAGACATATCTGTTCTCCCTCGGGAGCGTCCGTGCGCTGATTACTCCACATGCCTTTGATAAATTGAGCATAATGACTGATTAATTAATTGTGTGATCATCACAGGTTGAGATCTAAAAAAAAAAAAATACATTTTTCTTATTAAAAATTAAGCTGATGACAGTAAATGCAGCAAATAAAGAATTGCTGAGAAAGCGAAGACTGGCGGCTTTGGTCGAACTCGTTTTAGACTCGGTCTGAGATTGCAAAGTTTAATTAAGCCTTAATTAGACTTTTCCCATTCAGACCTATAGGATCTCGGGGTTCTGGTTAACTTCAATAATTGCTCTGCCGTAAGCCAGGACTTTTTGTCACCCACGGATAAATTACATGCGATTAATAAAGCGTAATTACAAGGGAATGACCAGAGAGGCGGTGTGTTGATTAAAGATTTATGCAGGTGGGCGGGGCTATCTAACTAAAGTTTTAAAAAGCTGGGATTTTCTCTCATTTGCAGTCAAGAAGGCCTAAAGTGGAAGCTGGTGAAATAGACGCATCCTCTTAGCCTTCAACTCTTTGCCTATAACCCTTACATATGTGGGTCACATGTTCTCCGGTTTCCTCCCACACACGAAAAGCATGCCATAGATGGATTAACAATCACAAACTGCCCCTGAGTGTGTATTTGTGTGTGTGCAGGGTGCCCTGTAATCAACTAGCATCCCATCCAGGGTGTATTCCTGCCTCAGGTTCTTATTGACCTTGGGATGTGTTCTGAATCATAGTTTAAAATAGTTTACGTTTTACATTGAACTAAAATTGGGGGCACGGTGGCTTAGTGGTTAGCACGTTCTCCTCACACCTCCAGGGTTGGGGGTTCGATTCCCGCCTCCACCTTGTGTGTGTGGAGTTTGCATGTTCTCCCCGTGCCTCGGGGGTTTCCTCCGGGTACTCCGGTTTCCTCCCCGGTCCAAAGACATGCATGGTAGGTTGATTAGCGTCTCTGGAAAATTGTCCGTAGTGTGTGAATGTGTGAGTGAATGAGAGTGTGTGTGTGTGCCCTGTGATGGGTTGGCAATCCGTCCAGGGTGTATCCTACCTTGATGCCCGATGACGCCTGAGATAGGCACAGGTTCCCCGTGAACCGAGGTAGTTCGGATAAGCGGTAGATGAATGAATGAAAGAATTGAACTAAAATTTAAATTGCTCTGAATTGTATCATTGATTAAAATACGGCTACGAATCGTATCGTATAACAGAGAGGTTCTGAACCACATATAACAAAACATATAACAAAACAGCGTTGAACCATATTCTTTGAAAATGACTCTGAATCATATCCCGTAAAAGTGGCTCTAAATCATATCAAAAAATGTTTCCAAATCATATCACATAAGAACGCTCTAAAATAGACCATATGGTACTTTATCTGAATCTTGACAAAGTGACTCTGAATCATATTCTATCAAACTGGCTCTGAATCACAGGATATCAAAACGACTTGTCTCGATTTCTGTTTCTTTGAAAGCCTCGCAGTTATTTATCGGATCGTTAGAATTGCTGACGTTCCTGTTCAGGTTTTCTACTGTTATATTCATGCAGATGGAAACAGTAATGTCAGCAAGTTACATCAGCAAGTAACGTCAGCAAGGCTCTCAAGATTCTCGGCTCTTTCTGGCCGCTCTGTAAATCCTCTCTCCGAGAGAAAAATCCCCTGTAATACTGTGAAGAGTGAGAGATGCCAGGACTGGAGCGAATCGCAGCCTTGTAAGTGGGTGTATCAGCGAGCAAACAGTCATCCATTTTAGCGCAAGATGTAGCAATAAATGATCTGTGTCTGAGCTCGGCTCACTCTCCGGCTGCGAAAGCCCCAATCATGGTTTTTACCAGGCTAGCCAATGATGCTAACTCAAACTCACGTGCTCACTTGTTGATGAGCCACCGGTTAAATCCGTCCTCCCGGGAATTGGCAGTATCTCCGAGCGCAGAGTGATCAAAGTGGAGTTTCTGCGAGTAGCTTGGCTCAGCAACGGCGATAATGAGACAAGAAAACATGCGACGGTGATTCTCAGCCAGGACCTGCTGCCTCCGTTTAGGAGAGATTCCTAATTACAGTGCTGCTGCCTGAGGCTTTGACCCTGCTGTGATTATTAAAAAAATGGTGGTGTGTGTGTGAGGTGGAGATGGAGAAGCACCTCTACACCTCTACAAGTTGAACCAGGAAGGTCAGTGGGGAACTAAATAAAGAAGAAGATGAAGAAGAAGAAGAAGAAGAAGAAGAATGCTGGCAGCAAAGATAGATTGATTTAATATTAAAGATGTATTAGTAATGAGAGGCCTAAGGATAAAGCGCAGCTTCTACAGGATTCATGGGTTTGAAGTTATGGTAAAAAAAATTGCACGAGTTTCTTTTTACTCTTTTGTCTCCGAAAGCAAGATTTTTTTTTTCCCTTCTCTAAACAGGTTTCATGATTTAAATGTTCCATCATATTCAGGCTTTTTCAGTGTCATGAAATATGTCAAGTCCTTAATGCACAAACAGAACACTTTGACTCGCGGAGAGTGAAATGATCTCTGGAGCGAGAACACGCTGAAGGAAAACACTTTAATTGCACCTTTGCCTCTATAACAAGCAGGTAACAGGGCGATCCATCATTAGCACTAAAGAAGTTATTTCCCCTCTCGACTCGTCATGGCAGGGCCGCAGCTGCGCCATGATTTGGATAAATCTCAAACCGCCGCAAACACGCGTGTTCATTCCGCCGAGCTGGAAATGAAAGGCTGTCATGAGCGCATTGAGCGATGGCATTTCTCATAATGCTTAAATCTTGTGCTCAATAGACCTGACAAAAATTGGCCCATTACTTCAAGCGTGCACCTCTTTGCTTTCCCGTTCAACGTCCTGATTTACATGCATATGAACCGGCCGCCTGACATTCGTAACATACGGCACGTGCTCTACACCTTCGGTGAGACTCGCAGCTCCTTCGCTAACTTCTAAAACGAGAGAAGAGAAAGAGAGAGAAAGGAGTGAACTCTGATAAATTTCCTCCATTTCAGCACGTGTGTCTGAAAAAGGCCTGAAAAGAAAAAGCACTTCATCACGAGGAAAAAGGGAAAAGGCACCGCGGCAGACCGCCCTCAGCACTTCTCACCTTAATACGTCGCAGCGATGGAGCTCATAATGTTTTGAAGTATGTTTAGTTTGGGGAAATGGTTTCATATATCAGCGTGACGGCAAAGTTTCTGAGGCGACGCCTGGTTTAAAGGAGTTTTATGGTAAACATTATCAATAGACAGGCCATCATGTGGAGGAGAGGGAAAAAAATGTCCGCTGTCAAGCCAGCTGTCTTAATTGTTCATAATCATGTGTTTCACTCAGTGTTGCTGCTCATCAATCCTCAGCGTTCGTCCTCACGCTGGGAAAAATACGGCCACCGAGTTCTCAATCACGCCGCGGTGGAGGAAATCAATCAGCCTTGTTTGCACCGGGCTGCTGGGTTTATAACTCAACACACTTGTGACCTCTGGATGTTTATTAATCCAAAGAATTCCACAAAATGTACAGATTAAACATCTCTTTAAATTATCTCTAACACACTCTCACGTAAAAACCATTAGCAGTCGTTAAAATAATAGCCATGACATTACCACCACTGAGCTTCACAGAGGAGCTTGTAGGTGTAGGTTCATGAGAAGATTCTTCGGTTCTTTACACTTTGGCCTTCCCATCTTGGTTTCTGAACTTTTCTAGCTCTTCTCTGTAATTCTTTGCAAATTCAAGTCTTCTGTGTTCAGAATCAACCAGTAAAGCAAAAGTTAGTGCACCTCTGTTTTGAAGTGATGTGACTGATTACCTCCAAACAAACCTCAGCTCTTCTTGGAGGATCTTCTTGGTTGCATCCTACAAGAACCCTGTGACACAAAAAACATCAACAGGATCTCGTCGTTCAGGAGAGGACTACAAAACCATTCCCAAGTCATTAGACACACTACGGAGCACAGTGAGGACAGAGAACAGGACGTCCATCCGAAGAGAAGGAAAAGGGAAAGAAATGTGGTCATGGAGGCTGTCAGGAGACAAACAGCAGCATAAGTTCTGTTCGCTCTCTACATGTGACAACTTTCTCTTTTGTCCTTCATCTGTCTGAGCTGTGGGACATGTGTGGAGAGACACAAAAACACTCAACACCGCCGACATTCAGCAACCGAGAGCTCGTTAGGAACTAATGGGTCAGAGCAAACTCTTAAGTTCTCCACAAACCCAACATTCAAATCAGCTTAAGAATGGAAGAACCCGGCCAGAGCCAGGACCTGAAGAGCGACGTGCCCAGGAGATGCCTTTACACCCTGGTAGATTTCTAAATCTATTTACAAAGAAGAGTGTGAAGATTCTGAAGTTGAGGTGTTCCAAGTTGATTGACACTAAACCATAAAGTCTGTAATAAATCCGTAAGGTGCTTTAAAGCTGTATGAGTTTGTCAGTCTGCATACTTACGTTTACTGTGTCCATCTTTTTCTGTTTGGTTTCCAGTGACATTGTACATTTAGATTTGGCTCATGCCTTCATCCAGAGCGACTTAAAGAAGAGCTTTCTGAAGTCTCTATCAATAAATATGTCAATACCGGTTCACTGGGTCACGGATGAAGAATACCATCAGTTTAAAACTCTGTTCAGAGGAAACACAGCAAGAGTCTAGCAAGGTCCATTTTAAGTATTTCAGGAAGAGGTAGGTCTTTAGACATTGTGATGCATTGTACAGGCTGTACTTATTACTTTAAAGGTGAAAAGGTTCTGATTTGATATCACAAGAACCTGCTGTTTTAACTCTCCTGTGTCTTCTTACTGTATATCCACCGTGTATCAAAGTATCATTCACTGGAGGTGAAGGTCATTTAAAGGCAGGGTGCCAATACTTTGTAAGGAGAATAATGAAGTCTTTTGTTTCATAAAATCACATATACATTGCATATATCAACATAAATAAAATGACACTCGTGTGTCTTTTTATATCCGCTATGTATTAAAATGTTCTGTATGGCATGTGAGTGTAATCTGAGGAAGGGTGCCAATAATTTTTGAAGTTGTCTCTAAACTGTCTCTGTGTAAAAATATTTAATTTGATAATAATAATAATAATAATAATAATAATAATAATAATAATAATTATTATTATTATTATTATTATTATTATTATTAGAGCTAATGACAGCTATATCGGTGAGAGTTTATATATATCAGAGTTCCTTAAGACAAGTCAGACTTTTTGAAAGTTCCTATCACGAGTTCTGTAGCTCAGAACCCCGAGGGTTCCATCGTTCCATGTTTCTCCTGCACCAAATCCCTCCAGGTTCCTTTAGCATTATCTCTTTATTGCCTCGTTATTTCTCCCTCGGCTAAAACGCGCCGCTGGCGTTGATTAAAGCGCTCTGAGAATCTGCTTATGTGTTGAAATTATCTGCGTCTCGCTTGAGACGCTCACAGTCGCATTATTCCTGCGATACGAAGTCTTTCAGGATCACAGCTTTGCATCTTATTTGGTGGTGAAGCCTGGAGATACGCCTCAAGCTCTGGGGTTCGTAATTGATTACTAGCGATGAAGTTTGGTAAGAGATTAGCGAGGGGAACAGAAGGGATTTTGAGGATTTCATCAGGTGAAATTGACTGACTTCCATCACAGTGACGAGACAGAAATGAGCGTCTGATTGGGTTTATGCTAATGTGTATATGGATCTTCATCACGGCTGAGGATAGGAACATGATCAATAATCAATAAATTAGCATTGATTCAGGTGATCTTTACTACAGTCTCTTCCAAAAGTATTGGAACAGCCAGGACGATCGTTATTTTAGTTTTACGGTAAAAAAATTTTAATCTGTGATCAAAAGATAAATACGAGACAATAGATCAGAATGTCAGCTTTTATTTCTTGATATTTAGATCTAGACATATTCAAGTGATCAAAAATACTGGAACATGTGTCTGAAAGGTGTTTCTCATTGCCCAGATGTTTAAATAATTATTAGCTCTGAACATTCGCTCATGGTTTGAGTTCTGAGTTTGAGTTGCACTTGAATGGTACATTAAAAAGTATGAAACCAATACAAAGACCAGAGAGCTGTGTTTGGGAGGAAAAAAGAGGGAAAATCAATCAGAGAATTGTTGAGAAAAATGCTAGTTATTTTTGTTATCAATGCTAGCAGCTAATCATTAATCAAACGCTAAACACAAATGCTAATGAATAGCCAACAAGGCAAATAACCAAATACAAAGACTTCTATTATGATTTACATCATAAAATCCGTTCCAAAGTCCAGTAAGATTGTGTTGTGCTAATAGCTGCAATGTTCCACATGCAATCACATGACAACTGACTAAGCAAAAATTACAAACCAAAATCCTAGCAATTGCTAGTGGGCTAATCACAAATGTCAGTCACTGGTAAAGTGAAAAGCTTTCAGCTAAAAGGTTTAGGAATTATACACATTATAACATTAGCATTTCTATCTTAACGCTAGCCAGCACGAGTCCTAGCTAACTAGCTAAGCTACTGAGTGTGGAACTTAAATCTGATTAATTACAGTACGCTAGTTGTGTGAGACGTACAGAATTTTGTAAAGTAGTTTCATGGAGTTAAAAAATAAATACATGATCGTATTTCTGTACACAAAGCGCTCTCACAAAAAAAGTCAGTCAACTGAGACTTTACTCCAGACAGGAACTTCAACTCTCCAAGCAGGGAGGTGACAGAGGTTCATACAGGAAGATACCGATGGCGTGAATAAAACGAAAAGATCAGCATGAGTGAGCTGAGAAACAGACATGTAATAACCTAAGGCCTGTTTGAATTTTCCGCTCCCTCGTGCTCATATCACATCCTCGTGCTCGTATTAATGACTCATAAATTTCATCAAATTAATGGAATTAATGCCATTTCCTGCCTGAGACGATGTAAAAGCACTCAAATGGTGATAAATCAAAGCGAACTAATGTTGCACTACAGTAAAATGATGAAGCTTTGAGTTTAATTAGTTCGTTTGGAATGCAACCAGTTTTTTTTTTTTTTTTTTTTGGCATGATTAGAAAAAAGGTGCAGGATCTCTGGAATAGTTTTTGCCAGAAGCTAAATAGAAGCAGAAATTCATTAATGGAGCAGAAAAGCCTCGGTTCTAACGAGGCTGCGATTAGATTAGTTTAAATGATGATGTGGTGTGACGCCTCGTCTCGGCTACACTCAGGTCCTTTTAATCGTTTTTAACACAGGATCATTGCAACTGTAAAAAAAAAAGAAAAATAAAGTAAAAGAAATAATGGGATGTAAAAATATATTATTTTAATCAAAGTAATATTAAACAAATAATTAAAAATCAGATACTTTGCTTAGGATAAGAAAATGCATAAACTAACAATATTGTGGTAAAGTAAACTAATGTAATGAAAACTAAAAAGAAAATAAACTTTATTTCACCTTTTTTTTGCTTGATAATTAAAATGGCCCACTCCTTAATAATAAAAAATAAATAATAATAATTAAATAAAACACTAAACAATAGAAATGTCAGAATTAGAGGTTTTGCATAAAACATACATACATAAATACATTTTAAAAAGCAAATGATGATGATGATTATTATTATTATTAGTAGTAGTAGTAGTAGTATTATCCCTATTTATCCTGCTGTAACACAAACAAACAAATAAATAAATGTCCATTATTATTATTATTATTATTATTATTATTATTATTATTATTATTATTATTATTATTATTTCATATTTTATTCTATTTCTTTAGATCCATAACTAACCTCTGATATTTGTGCTGTTCACAAAACAAACAAACAAACAAATAAATTAAAGAAATAAAATAAATAGATAGATAGATAGATAGATAGATAGATAGATAGATAGATAGATAGGTAAACAAACAAACAAACAAACAAACAAACAAACAAACAAACAAATAAATAAATAAATAACAAATTATTATAAAAATGAAAAATGTCACTGAGTCTAAACCACTGTGTATTTATTATGGACCTGAATCAAATAAAAATAAAACAGAGTGAGGTCAGAAACGTGACGCCACACAAAGGCTACGTCTACACTGATATGGTAACACACTAACATTTTCAATCGTTTTCAAAAAGTTTCTCATCCACACTGAGACATCTGTAAACCCTTACGCCCCTGTACCAAACGTGTGTAAGACGCTTCGACGTACGAAATGTTGAGGAAAGGGAAAAGTAATGTGGACTATGTGCACACTGACAATCATTTTTAACAAGGTTGTAAAAACAGAGAGTAAACAGAACCGATACTGTACGGTGTCGCCCAACTTCTTGTCTGAAATGGTCACGTGACTACAGTCGTGTCATCGTTTTCACGAGCCTTCAAATCTATCTGTAATCTTTTCAGATTTATCCACTTTTGAGAGCATTTTCAAAAAACTGCGGTTTCTTTAACAAAACGCCGTCTCAGTGTGGACAGGAGGCCAAAAACAAAGAGAAATGTATGCAGTTTCAAATGAAAACACATTATTGTGGACACAGTTTCTGTCCTGCTCTCCTCACCGATGGTTGTGTTCAGCGTTACGACTTCCTGTTCCCTTCTGTTGGTTGTTGACCAGACTACCAATACGGCCAAAACATCCTACAGCTTTCTGAAATTCATTTCAAACAGCTCTCAGAAGCCAAACCAAGCCTTGAAAGTGAAGCTTTCCTTTTGACCATCAAGGACCATCAAGGCTGCTTTATATTTAAAAGGAAGTGACTGAAAGTGTATATTGACTTTAAAAAAAAAAAGCAGCTTTGCACAAAGAGACGAAGAAGACTGCGGCTGTGTTTGAACTACTGACCTCACTCCCTTATTCACTACACACTAGTGTTTACAGATGATATTTATGTAGATGGTACAGAACAGCAGTCATGTGTGAGTCTCTATTTCGGATTCTTGACCATCTTCTTTTGTAACTTGACAAATTTCATGTCATCTTTGCGACTGCTGTTAAAACAGATTGGTCTTTAAAATCGGATAAATAGCTTTCCGGTGGAATTAAATACGCGATTTTAACTGGATCTCACGTCTTACTCGAGTCCATTTGGCAATATTCGATTTGAGAGTCGCTCACTGACAGTGAAACGGAGAAGGTGTTGAGTAAGTGTTTATACAGTAGGTTCAGAGAAGAATAAGCTGTAACGGCTCTATGACTGAGACTCTGAGCTGCTGGATTGGGGATCTGAAAGATTTTCCTACACGAATTGAGTCGACAAAGAACTGAGATATTGTGTGTAAAAGAGTACGAAAGTGTAGATAATGTGTCAGAATCGTACTTTTGATTAAAAGTGGAAGCCAAAAAATTGGAGGTAAAAAAATCAATGTTTCTAACAGATGCCATGACCATGTCTTAAAATCTAATCCATCAAGAGAACGTATTCTCACTTACTCATCTTCTACCGCTTATCCGAACTACCTCGGGTCACGGGGAGCCTCAGGGGTCATCGGGCATCAAGGCAGGATACACCTGGACGGAGTGCCAACCCATCGCAGGGCACACACACACACACACTCTCATTCACTCACGCAATCACACACTACGGACAATTTTCCAGAGATGCCAATCAACCTACCATGCATGTCTTTGGACTGGGGGAGGAAACCGGAGTACCCGGAGGAAACCCCCGAGGCACGGGGAGAACATGCAAACTCCACACACACAAGGCGGAGGCGGGAATCGAACCCCCAACCCTGGAGGTGTGAGGCGAACGTGCTAACCACTAAGACACCGTGCCCCCAGAGAACGTATTAAAAGTTACAAATTTCTCAGTGCCTCTGCAAAACAAGAATCTCACAGATCTGTTCTGGTTCATTCTTGTAAATTGTTCTTTAAATGTTCTTGTAAATTTTGTATTTTGACCTTTTTTTTTCTCCTGATTCCTGATCCACCGGTGAGTCCGTGATCCGCTCCAGACCCCGACCCGGGCTTTAGGTTTCACCGTCATCACACCTGAACGCACCTGATTCCTCTTTCCTCACTTTAACTCTGTGAATTTAAACATCTGTGTTCTCTTCTTGCATTTCGCATGACTTCCTGTTATGAGCTCGATAGATTAGCACTTAAGCCGAATGAAAAAAGATGTTATCAGCCGATCAGAGACGGCTTTCTTAAAGTAAAGGCAAAGACACGTTAATGTCACAGTCACGTCTTCATGGTTAGCGGACGAGTTTGAAATCAATCACGTTGTAATGATATTGGATTTATTTGGACACGATCGTATTTTGAATGTTAATTATTCAATATCGTGTGAAATTGATTATGTATTTATTTACACGCTCTTATTATAGATGGCTCATTGTTTAACGAAATCATTTTAACGTCAGCTTTCCTTTGAGTCATGAGAAAATGATCTAGAATAACATTTTCTGCTGTGGATTAAATGTTTTTTTATTTTTTCATATTTTTGTATTTTATTTGCACGTTTTTTTTGCAAATTTTTACACTACCGCTAGTTTCATGCACAGCGGCTCTGAGGCTCCGCCCATCTGATTAGCATGTTTTATACAGTATGTTTTATACAGTATGGTGCTTTTCTGGCTTCAGTATCTAAAAGGATTCATCAAAAATGTTGTAGATGAAGTGAAATATTCACATAAATCAGACACTATAGAGAAAATGTTATGGTCATTGTTCAGTGTGTATGTAGATATACAGAGACAGTGTGTATGTCAGTGTGTATCTGAGTGTGTATCCCAGTGTGTACCACAGTATGTGTGCTCTTCAGTGTTAGAGAACATGGACACAGTGAGAGTGTCATCCTCGGTGTAATATGATGAATAAATTCATTACAGAGCCATACAGAGCTTTGGCCCTACAGCACTCCAGCTCATCGTATGCACAAACATGTCTCAGTATAAAATAACCCCAACCTTATGTAAGGCAAGGACAAGAAGCTCTTCTCTGCTAACGCAAACATCTCCATTGCCAAAGAGACACTCTATAAAACAGAATACACAAAGACCTTCAGGACGACTGTGGAGAAGGAGCAGGTGGGAGAATAAAACCAGTCGATAGGTTCAGCTTTTAGATTTAATGATGCTGTAAAGATAACAAAAGCTGCAAGGTGACATAATAGGACGTAATAGCTTATGGAATGGAATTTATTTATTTATTTACTTGTTTGTTTATTTGTTTGTTTGTTTGTTTGTTTGTTCATTTATTTAAACCAAAAAAGTTTAAAAGTTTAATTTTTTTCAAATTTAGTTATAGTTTGGTAACATAAAGAGTACAATATGTCTGAAAAAAAAAATAGATTAAAAAACAACAAAACTAAAATTACATTGAAATAAAATTCAAAAATTAAAATAAATAATAAAACAAAAACATGGTATTCACTAATGTTTATTTATTTATTCAGAACTAAAAAAATAATAATAACATTTTTTCTCAGTTTCAAATTTTTCATGTGATAATTCATTCATTCTCTCATTCATCTTCTACCGCTTATCCGAACTACCTCGGGTCACGGGGAGCCTGTGCCTATCTCAGGCATCATCGGGCATTAAGGCAGGATACACCCTGGACGGAGTGCCAACCCATCACAGGGCACACACACACACACACTCTCATTCACTCACACAATCACACACTAGGGACAATTTTCCAGAGATGCCAATCAACCTACCATGCATGTCTTTGGACCGGGGGAGGAAACCGGAGTACCCGGAGGAAACCCCCGAGGCACGGGGAGAACATGCAAACTCCACACACACAAGGTGGAGGCGGGAATCGAACCCCCAACCCTGGAGGTGTGAGGCGAACGTGCTAACCACTAAGCCACCGTGCCTCCCTTCATGAGATAATAATTTAATAAAAACAAAACAAATAAAATTAATTAATTAAATTACAGTAAAATAAAAAATAATTTATTTATTTTACTAATTGATGTTTCCAGTGTTCCCTAAACAACAACAACAACAACAACAACAACAATAATAATAATAATAGCATGTGTTGTTATTATTGACATGGTGAAGTTTTTGATATGTACGTTTATATAACATGTAGAAGGAGTCTCCGGTGTCAGTGATGTGTAACAGTCTGAGGTAAAGCTAAAGATAAGCTGGTAAAGAGAACGAGGGAATGTTTCAGCTGCTACTGTATAACATAAATATCAGGAAGTAACTTGATTATTAAAAAAACCTGTAACTGTTGGTAAACAGTGGTGAAATAAGAGCAGTCAAACACTTCACGCACCAAAATAAGTCATCGTCACCGTGGTAACAGTAACTCCACTTGGACTCGGAGTGTTTTATTCCTTACATCTCATGATCCTGAAGTGATGAAGCCTCTAAGACGCTGCTCGGATGACCTGACGTTATTACTGCCGTGAACTTTTAACTTCCCGACTTTTCCATCACTGTCAGCGCTCGGAGCTAGCCGTCAGTGATATTTAGAGAGGACAGGCTGAAAATTGGAATCTGGAGTAAAGCTGAGAGAGGATAATGTAATATAGTCCGTCAGGAGGCTGCTGTCACAGCCCAAATTAACCACCTCGTCTGCCTCGCTGTGGCACCGGAGCCAGGAAATTGGGCAAATCATCATTTTACAGATTGACGTGATGATATTCTGGATGATTAGCGCAGTGGACATCTTCATTTTTAAATATTCATCATTACATCTGGGCCAAACACTCAGATGCATCTAAATATACTTTATATTTACAGTATATATAGAATTATTGCATTTCTCATAAATCTTTAACAGTAAGGCATCGATGACTTACCTGTTCAACCGTCATATAAAGTTTTAATACATTTTTCAAAAAAATAGGAAACTTTCTTCACTGTTTTTATTTTTCAACCAAAAATTGTTGAAAATCATGACTAATAATAACACATACAGCAAAATAATTAAGCTATATTGGGGGGGGGCACGGTGTCTTAGTGGTTAGCACGTTCTCCTCACACCTCCAGGGTTGGGGGTTCGATTCCCGCCTCCACCTTGTGTGTGTGGAGTTTGCATGTTCTCCCCGTGCCTCGGGGGTTTCCTCCGGGTACTCCGGTTTCCTCCCCCGGTCCAAAGACATGCATGGTAGGTTGATTGGCATCTCTGGAAAATTGTCCGTAGTGTGTGATTGTGTGAGTGAATGAGAGTGTGTGTGTGTGCCCTGTGATGGGTTGGCACTCCGTCCAGGGTGTATCCTACCTTGATGCCCGATGACGCCTGAGATAGGCACAGGCTCCCCGTGACCCGAGGTAGTTCGGATAAGCGGTAGAAGATGAATGAATGAATGAATGAATTCTGTCACGGGCGCGGGGGTAAAAACGGACCCAAACGCAGGACAGCTAAACAAAAACAGGATTTATTTAACTAAAAGAACACTAAACAGGACAAAGACAAAACCAGACGAAGACAACAGAGGATTCCGCGCTGCTCAAGGCAACGCGGCTCAACTAAATAGTACAAATAATGCATCAAACATGAGGGACAAGTGTGCAGAGGCGGGGAGGAAAAGACAAGGGTGGGGCAGACACGTGAACACAGAAAATAAACAAAAAGGCACATGGCCAAAGTCCGGGCAGAGTCCTGACATATACATCACTTCTCTCCACTCATGACCACGGAATAAAAAAAAAAAAAAAAAAACAGAAAAGAATTTACTTTAGTAATCAGTGTTTCTGTTTATTGCCTCAATTGTTTATTCATTTTAACAACCTTTTGAAGGCATCTGCTAAACATCATCATCTGATAAACATCATCATCTGCTAAACATCATCATCTGATAAACATCATCATCTGATAAACATCATCATCTGCTAAACATCATCATCTGATAAACATCATCATCTGATAAACATCATCATCTGATAAATTATAGGGTTTGGAGACAAAAAAAAAAAACATTCAGATACTCTGTTTTTTTATTATTTTTTTATTGCAGAAAATATTTGGAAAATCTTCCCACCAGATTCCCTCCCAATGTTCATGATTCGGCTGATTTACAAGTAGACGAACCCTAAAAACATCCCACCAATCATCCAATAACGCAGTTCAGCCACTGCAGCTCTTCAGCTACTGGAGACACGCGCTAACTGCACTAACTCCGCCCCCTTTTAGAGGATAACGCTTCAGTTCTGATTGAACGACTCATTTTCTTGGTGTGTTGATTTAATTAATTTGTCATTAATATAAAATAAATTTACAAAAAGCTTAAATATATAAATATTTACTTTGCTATCTGTCTTGTGATGATGTCTCAACAGGATGTTGGCTCAAGATTAAAAAAAAAGCTAATATAAATTTTAAGTGGGTTGATTCATTTCACTTCCTGTCCACTGCATGTCTGTACATGACAGAGACGCTCCGCATCCACGCTAACCTTCAGACTCTACCTCTGCATATTTGCACCAGATTAGCATTCCTCATTCATGTTTGTTTATGATTTATCAGGATTTCGGCTTTGTTAGAGTTTTTTTTTTCACTCCACGGTAACGAATTCTGAGCGCTGTGAGTAAATTTGCAGCCGAGGCCCCACGACTTCCACGTGGAGTGTCTCGCATACCAAGTGCGTCCTGAGAGCGCCGGCCCAGTCGCCCTCTCCTTCACGTCGCTCTTAAAATTTCACTCACATTTTCCTGCGGCTTCGTGCGAAGATAAAGGGTGAAAATCAAGTCAATAATTGCAGTGCGGGAGAACAAAAGGGTGCGAGTTTATATTTATTCATTTATTTTACAGCAGATGAAGGGAGGCACCTCAAGGACTTTCTTTCCAAAGAGGTGAAAGAGAGAGACGACTTCCTCTCACGTCCTTGTTAGACAGATGAGAGATTTTGTGGTTTGAGCGTCAAAGCGGGTTTAAAATGAAATAACGGAGCTAAAGACGATGTCACGCGGGAAGTCCGGCTTTATTTCTTCATGTGCGGATTCAGTCCATTAGGTATTTTCTTCACCTCTGTTCTTCACAACAGTGAACTCTATTGAGAAAGCAGTTCGATTCGGAATCGACTCGGATCAATTGGAGCCGCCAAACTGAGACCAGGAAACGATGACCATATAAGGCAGCACAACAAGACCGAATTCAGCTCATCGTGAACGCTGTGTTTCTGATTGGATCGACTTCCTCTTGTAGTTAACATGGACTCCGTGTGCTACAGGAACACACAATCACAAACGGAGGGAATTTATTTTCCACAATGCGAATCAATCTGTAGTCTCCAAACAAATCCATCTGATTCCTCAAATATTGGCTTGCACAAATCCTTGGACAGAGTTTGAGCAGGTGAACAGAAAACAGATGGGTGTTTGAGTTTGGGATTATGGCCCTGGTCCAAAAATAGTACTAGGACAAGAAAGCAAGAAAACTCTTCAATATTTCACATACTTTCGACTTTTAGCCTGCAACCAAATGCTGGACCTCATTTATCAGCCCTTTAGTAAATGTTTCATTCATCAACTCATTTGCATATAGCCACACCCACAAAAGTCCATAAAAGGAAAAGTGCACAGGAAGCACGAAATAAATGACCGAAGTAAAGTCTGATAAACAGAAGTAGTAGTAATAATAATAATAATAATAATAATAATAATAATAATAATAATAATAATAAATAATAATAAATTAAAAATAATAATAATAATAATAATAATAATAATAATAATAATAATAATAATAATAATAATAATAATAATAATAATAATAATAATAATAAT
This sequence comes from Tachysurus vachellii, assembly GCF_030014155.1. Classification (NCBI taxonomy): domain Eukaryota; kingdom Metazoa; phylum Chordata; class Actinopteri; order Siluriformes; family Bagridae; genus Tachysurus; species Tachysurus vachellii. The sequence continues at coordinate 16,835,668 of NC_083482.1, read as the reverse complement.
AATAATAATAATGTTTTATTTTTCATTCATGACACTGTCTTGTCTTGCTTTCTTTTATTATTTTTAATATTCCTTACTTTATGCCAACAAAATACTTGTCCTACAGGTCCAATAGCGATGACGTCTAGCGACGTTAGTCTCTTTATTACCTCGAACTCCAGATGAAGATATTTGTGTTTTCTACACAAGCTGACTTAAATTTCTCATAACTCAACAGGCCGAAGGTGATGAGTTAATAATCTTAAAAGTATGATGTCCTGGTTAGTATAATAAACTAGCCAATAAACTAGCTGACACATTAGCTTCTTTTTTGGATTAATGTATTATTCTCAGTATTAAATACAGATCAGAGTAACTCACGTCACACTGCAGAGATACAAACACCGTTTATTATGATGACACTGATCTATATGTCGCTAGAAACTTCTGATAGAACGTTTTTACTAGCGATCCTGCACATCATCCTCCGTGTTTGTTTTTCTTGCTTGCTGTCTAACTTGTGATCTGAGTGGTCAGGAGATAAGAAGTGCTTGGCTTCACTCAGAGCTTTTCTCAAATTTTGAACTTTTTTTAACTCCTAGAAGCTCTGAGGCGACCAAAACAAACGCCGGCGGCTTCACTTTAAAAAAATGATTCCTATAGGATTACACATAATACATGAGCAGGCTGCTGGAGAGGTGTGGAATCTTCCAGAAATACAAATACAAAAAGTCGAGTTGAAGGGAATAGCAGCGAGTGTGATGTGGGGATCAGAGAGAGAGAGAGAGAGAGAGAGAGAGAGAGAGAGAGAGAGAGAGAGAGAGACAGAGAGAGAGGGGAGAGAGTCAGAGAGACAGAGAGAGAGAGAGAGAGAGAGAGATAGAGAGAGAGAGAGAGAGAGAGAGAGAGAGAGACAGATAGAGAGAGAGAGAGAAAGAGAGAGAGAGAGAGAGAGAGAGAGAGGGAGAAAGAGAGAGAGAGAGAGAGAGAGAGAGAGAGAGAGAGACAGAGAGAGAGAGGGGAGAGAGGCAGATAGAGAGAGAGAGAGATAGAGAGAGACAGAGAGAGAGACCTGCAGTTGGTTTATACCAACATTTACAGCCACAGAATCACACGGAGTTAAGCACTGTGTGTGTGTGTGTGTGTGTGTGTGTGTGTGTGTGTGTGTGTGTGTGTGTGTGTGTGTGTGTGCGTGTGTGTGTGTGGTGTCTAGATTGATTACAATTGTTAATCAAGATCCAGTTGAATGCACTCCAAGAAAGTGCACTTAGCCAAAGAGGAATGCTCCATCAATCGCTCGAATTGATTCCCGCCACGAGGATTAGTTTGTAAAAGTTTAAATAAGTTCACCTTAACTATTTAATGTTTTCGTAATAAGTACCGGCATAATGGAGCCGGCACACACCATAAAACGGCGTCCTCCCCTCCCCCCACTTCTCTACGCTCTAACACGGTAAGTAAAAACTAGCTTTACGCCGTGTTATCGGCTGCGGCGGGTCAGTCATCGTGTAGCCCGAGGTTTTAAAGCAAAATGCATCATTCAGAAAATACGAGATACAGGAACTAACTAACTAAATAAATAAATAAATACTCTCGTGTAAAATCAGATCAGAAAACAAATAGTTTAACCACGATTTAGCATCGTCGCTGTGCTACAAGACAGAATGGACGAAATGTAAAAATTCACTCATTGTAATTGTGTTGTTAAATATTTGTGTAAAATGAAGTGTAATTAAAAAAAAAAGTGAGCAAGCGGTTAATTTACATTTACATTTAAAACGCTCAACATTTCTTATTTGCGTGAGAAATGTGTTTGTGGTCATAATAACATGCTTATTACGTGTGCAGGAGAAGTGTAAAGTCCACCATGTTTGTAAAGGTTTAGCTGCTGTCTTTCTTATTCACAGCATATGTTGATAAATGGCTGTAAAGAATGTTTATAATTTGTAGAATTAGCAACGCCCACAAAACTCATAAAAGTTAATGATAGAGTGCCATTAGTTTTGTCTCCCTCTCCCTCTTTCTCTCTTTCTTTCTCTGTCTGTCATGAGCAGAAGGTTTAGACACTGTAGCAGGTAGACGAGTGTGTTGCAGGAGGAATTATTAATGTCACCCACTGACTCACCCATATGCCTGTTGCTGTGTGTGTGTGTGTGTGTGTGTGTGTGTAAATGTGCTAACGGTGTGTGTGATGGCAGTAAACAGATGCACATGCTGACTGCACACACACACACACACACACACACACACACACACACACACACACACACACACACACACCGTTCCCACAATGCACTGCTTCACCCCACATGCAACAAATTTCTGTTCTGTGGCTTTTGATTCATTTAACCGATTCTTTGAGAATCGAGTCGTGAATCAGAGTCATCTGAAAGTGATTCAGTGGATCAAACACACACTGATGAAGTTTTCATCGCACAAACGTCACACATGACATGTTACACGTGTGGAACATGTTATTTTAGTTGACTAGACATTTTTATAGTTAATATTTTACACTATTCATTTATTTCGATGCTTTTTCCACATGATTTATTCATTTCTTTTGATTTTTCAGATGATTCACATGCAGTTGTATGATGCATTTATTTACACGCTACATTATACAAATTTTTATGTGATTCATGTATCACTATAAATGATTCATTTACACAAAATTCATTTCTTTTTCTATGTTAATTTTATGTCGTACTTTTTCACGACTCATTGTTTTCAAACATATCTTACAGGATTCGTGTATTTTCCAGATTTTTTTATCCACATATGATTTTGAAGATAAAAACTACACAGCCGGATTTATGAAAGTCAATTTTGCGGAGGCCGTGTGTCTGAAATGAAGGTGGTGTTGGTGTTCGCTCCAGTCACACGGAAATCTATCTCCAAGATCAGACACTGAATGCTAAAGCGCAGAAGTGGCGCATTTTCCCAATCATCACCCCGAAAACCGTTCAGCATCTGATCAGCAGGGGTCTGAATCACTGCTACCTGCCATCACACGGCCAGCTGGCAACTCGGCCTTCACACACACACACACACTCACACACACACAAGCCTTACAGCAGTCTCAGGATGTAGAGCATCATCTGCCAACACACTCACACACACACACACACACAGACGCATTTATAAAAGAGTAAACAAAGTGAAACCCTGAACACAATCCATTCTGATTGTTACACACAGCAGGACTCAGATGTGTGCCATTGTTAGATCAGACTCCGTTTTGTGCGTCACGTGTGCAGTATTAACACACAGTGTGTAAATGTGAGCCAGCAGAGTTATTCTCAAACGCTCCACAGATATGATGCCATACAACTAAACGGTTACGAGGTTCAGCGTCCAAACCCAGGGTTTAATGAGATTACAGCCTGCTGATGATTCACGCTGCTCAGGAAACGGCTCGTTGATGCAATATTTGGAAAGTCTGTGTTTATTTTCAGTTCATTTCCTCTCTTTATTTCCTTATTCTGTCTCACTCATGTTTGTTCAAAGGCAACAGAAACTCAACTAATAATAATAATAATAATAATAATAATAATAATAATAATAATAATACCTATGTCAGGCCTTGACCCCAGTCATATCATTCATTCATTCTCTCATTCACCTTCTACCGCTTATCCGAACTACCTCGGGTCACGGGGAGCCTGTGCCTATCTCAGGTGTCATCGGGCATCAAGGCAGGATACACCCTGGACGGAGTGCCAACCCATCACAGGGCACACACACACACACACACACACTCATTCGCTCACGCACTCACACACTACGGACAATTTTCCAGAGATACCAATCAACCTACCATGCATGTCTTTGGACCGGGGGAGGAAACCGGAGTACCCGGAGGAAACCCCCGAGGCACGGGGAGAACATGCAAACTCCACACACACAAGGTGGAGGTGGGAATCGAACCCCCAACCCTGGAGGTGTGAGGCGAACGTGCTAACCACTAAGACACCGTGCCCCCCACAACAGAAACTCAACTAATAATAATAATAATAATAATAATAATAATAATAATAATAATAATAATAATAATAATAATAATACCTATATCAGGCCTTGACCCCAGTCATATATTTTTTTATATTTATTTTATTAATTTATTACTTCTTGATTCAGCTTCAATAGGTTTTTTAAACTTTAAGAAAACATCTGTTCAAGTTCAGACAGATATATATTATTATTATTATTTTTTTTTTATCCTTTAGTCAGTCTTATAGATTGTTCTCTGACGTTAAACAAAAGGAAATCAGGGGCGAGTATATTGAAACTCAGATTAAAAAGGAAGTCATTGTGACTGACAGCAGCACAGCGAGTTTGTCTCAGCTGTAGAATGAATTCAGTCTCCATAGAACTTTTCCCTTTCTGTAACATAAAACAATACAAAAGAATAAAACAAACCTTATCTTTAAACCTCTGGTGTTAAATAGACAGTTATTGTTGTCAACTGTAATACATAAACTGTTGGTTTGCTTACACAGTCAGAAAATAGATCACTTTCTGGAACCTTCCACAGGATCTAATCTGGTAATAAAAATGAAGGAAATAAAAAAAAAAACCTTAGGGCATTGTGGTAGAGTTACCAGGTAAATAAGTAAATAAATAGATTGCAGTACAGATCTTGCCTACCTGGTTTAGAGCTAACAGGATTGTGTTACTTTGTGAATACACACACTTCATTGTTTGTGTTTTTCTGGTTGTTTCCTAAGATGCTGTTGTTCCAGTCAGACACTTCACACCACACAAATGTTGCTGTTCGAGATAAAGTCAGTGTTATTCTTTGTTTCTTTGTTTTGTTGTTCTTCTGCCACAGCATTGATCACAGCTTTCGACAAATCCTAGACGTTCCTATCAGTCCTGAGTGCAGGTGTTTGTCTGAGCTGAAAATTAGAGCATCATCTGTAAATCTCACCTGTGTAGCTTGGAAAAAAACCCCAGAACTAAATAGAAAACAGCAGCTCATCCATTATGAGTGAGAGAAAAGAAACAATGATCAACATCAACAAAACCTGCTGCCCTCAATAACAAAACTTCTCAAACATCGGAGACGCAAACAATTGAAAACTGCAGCTAACAGAAAACAAAGCCACGGTCTTCTCATTAATTTCGTCCCTCAGTGCTTTTCCAGCGTAATTAACTTTTGACACACCGAAACAAACATGAAGCTCAATTCTCCCCCCGACCCCAAAAAAATGAGTGCTGCCAAAACACAAGCTACAAAAACTCGTTTCATTACACACGGCACGAAAAGATGCAAATCAAACACACACTGATTTTAAACCACAGTATTGCCACAGGGTCAGGACGAGCATCACTACACACAATGCTGTGAAGAGGGAACGTCTTCACACTGTGTCAGAACAAGCATTGCTACGCACAACACCGTGAACAGGGAACGTCTCCACACTGTGTCAGAAAAAGCATTGCTACGCACAACACCGTGAACAGGGAACGTCTCCACACTGTGTCAGAAAAAGCATTGCTACGCACAACGCCATGAAGTGGGAACGTCTCCACAATGTGTCAGGACAAGTGTTGCTACGCACAACGCCATGAACATGAAACGTCTCCTCACGGTGTCAGGACAAGGGTTGCTACGCACAACACCGTGAAGAGGGAACGTCTCCACACGGTATCAGTAGGAGTGTCACTACGCACAACGCCATGAAGTGGGAACGTCTCCACACTGTGTCAGGACAAGCATTGCTACGCACAACACCGTGAAGAGGGAACGTCTCCACATAGTGTCAGGACGAGCGTCACTACGCACAATGCCGTGAAGAGGGCACGTCTCCACACAGTATCAGGACGAGCGTCACTACAGACAACGCCATGAAGAGGGAACGCCTCCACACAGTATCAGGATTCTGATGTGGCTGCTGTTCTGCTAGCTGGAGACACTTCACATTCATCATGACATTGTTAGGGTTAAACAACACTCTAAAGCTTTAATTCTCAGGTTTCTTAGTGTCAAACAGAACACTGTGATATCATACATCATGTCTGAGTGACAGAGTTCAGTGTTATTTGCTGATTCCTCTGGTCCACGTTTGCATGGACTTTACATTTCCAGACAGCTATATTTCTTCACCATGGTCCTTATTACATATGACAGAGACACTCTTATTTCTGTTGTTATACAACCAACTCACCAACTGCAGTTTTTAAACCCAGATACAAGCTGGTTGAGCGAGATCCTGAGGAACAACAAAGGACGCAATGCAAAGTGGCAACCACGAGGACACCAGGAACAAGCTGAGAGCACGAGCACACACACCGTGTTCCCCGGCCAAGTATTCTGTTAGCCAACATCTAATCTCTGGCAAACAAGCTCGATGACCTCAGGGCAAGGATAAAGTTTCAGTTTTACATTTGGTATTGCAACACTGCAACCTCCTCTGCTTCACTGAGACATGGCTGAACCCAGCGGTGCCAGACCACACCATCTAACCGGCTGAGTACTTCTCGGGCCACCACATGGACAAGACAATGGAGTCGGGGAAGAGGTGGTGGAGTGTGTATGATGGACTTTATCAGTGCCAAACTGTCACCAACACAACAGGGACAACTGGATACTGAGCCACTGCAACACATCATTCAAAGACAGGTAAAAGGCCCAATCATGTCCGTTGTTTGATGCTTTTGGTGACATAGAATGGTATCCAGAAGTTCCGGCGCGGCTCTGATGACATCAACATGTTTATAAAAGCAGTCGTGGGATTTATTGGGACACTGCCGGATGATACAGTTCACATAAACATCATCAGGACATTTCCCAACTAAAGGCCGTAAGTGAATAAAACCATCCACGATTCTTTGAGATCCCACTTCACTGCCTACAACATGTCTTTGGGAACATGGATGCAGAGTGGTTAAAGAGGCAAAGCAGTGCTATAGGAAAAAACTGGAGTCACAGTTCCAACAAGGTGGCTCTAGGAGCCTGTGGCAGGGACAGAGAACGATCAAGAACTACAAAGCACCATCCTCCAGGTTCGCATTCACGGCTCCACCTTCCTCACGCCCGACTTCCTCACGGCGTGCTCCAAGTTCGTGAACGTGTTTTCCTCCACAGTAGAGTGAGCAGCAAGAAGGCAGCAGGACCAGACGGCATCACAGGCTGCGTCCTGAAGGCCTTTGCTGACCAACTAGCACAGGTGTTTGCAGAGATATTTAACCTCTCCCTGGAGAAGTCTGTAATCCCCACATGCTTTAAGCAATCCATCATCGTTTCTGTCCCGAAGAAACATCAGCAAGCCTGCCTAAATGATTATCGCCCTGTAGCCCTTACCTCCATCATGCAGAAGTGCTTTGAAAGACTAATCAGAGATTTCATCACTTCCTCACTGCCTGACACACTGGACCCCCTTTATTTTGCATACCGCCCCAACCGGTCAACCGGAGACGCCATCGCTTACATTCACCACACTGCCCTGAACCACCTGGACAGCAGAAATAGGAATTATATGAAAATGTGTTTCTCTGCTGCCACTTCCAGCTCTAAAAGGTTTGCTGACAACACTGTTTTGGTGAGCCTCATCTCCAACAATGATTAAAGAGTCTACCTACAGGAGACATAGTGCCATGGATTTCCTTCTCAATGCCAGCAAGACAGAGGAACTGATAGTGATCTTCAGCATGATCAATGGGATTCCAGTAGGGAGAGTGAACAGTTTCCAGTACCTAGGTGATCACATCTCGCAGAACCTGTCATGACCAGCGTGACTCAGCACTTAAGGGACTTTAAACTGCCCATTAAGGTGCTAAGGACCTTCTACACTTGCATCATTGAGAGCATCCTGATGGGAAGCATCACAGCCTGGTTTAGGAACAGCACCAAGCAGGACAGAGGCGCTCTCCAGAGGGTGGCGCGGTCAGCCGAACGTTCCATGCATCACTGCGCTCCCTGACCTGGAGTCTATCTACAGCAAGCGGTTCTGGACCAAAGCCAGAAAGATCGTGAAGGACCTCAGCCATTCCAACAATGTTGCAGTAGTGAAAGTGTTTTAGCTCCCTGAATTTGAATTTTCGATAAATATCCATTTTTGTTTGAGAAATTCTGACTATCGTTACTAGCTGTTGCTATGGCGATACAGAGGCCACCTGATTTAACCGCAGTGACAGACACGTTTCCTTCCCTTCAGGTAACGCTTTCATTTCATCTTCACTACTGATGAGGAGGTGTCTTATAAACCAACAGAATGAGAAAAATGCGAAGAAAGAACTGTTTTTAGGTTGTGAAAGAACCTAAAAAGAACTGTTTAGGTCTGTTTAATTATTAAGTAGCATCGAGTTGCAGTTTGTACCTTTTGGGTTTTCTTCCTGTTGGCGGTGACACATAAAAATACAATTTTTTTGGAAAAAATAAAGAAAAATAAAAAAAATACACTGGGGGGTTTTGGGGGTTGAATTTTTAGAGGTCTGTTTGTTTGTTTTTGTGTTGATTTTCTCTCTCTCTCTCTCTCTCTCTCTCTCTCTCTCTCTCTCTCTCTTTCTAAGTCTCTCTGCCTGCCGGGATTTTCTTCTCACCAGTTGCACCTGTGGAATATCATTGTATCTTAGTAAACATGTCAGACGTTTCCCCGTGTTGGAGAAGTGTTCAGAGTTTTGAAATAAAATAGCCCTTCTCACTGCTGGTGCTGCCTCTGGAACCATTCGGCACTTTTTCACCAACTTTTCTACAAACTTTATCAAGTTTTATTGTGTGTAATAGTTTAAAACATAAATAGAGTGTTTTAAATAGAGTGTGTGCTTAATTCTGTACAGATCTTACTATATAAATAAATAAATAAATAAATAACCTGAGGCTATGACTGTGAGAGGTGTGGCCTGTAGTTTGAGGGTGGAGCTTAAATATTAATATTCATGTAGAGCTGTTTTCTCTTTTTCTAAAAGAACATGCTGAGTTCTACATCAACAAAACATTTAACAGATCATCAGTATTATTCTGCTTCCCTGTTTTTGTATCCTTACAATTTAGACCAACGAGTGCACTAATAACAGTGTTCCCTGAATCCAAATGTGTCAACCCTTATCCTATAGCTTCAGACCCAAAAGATTAATAAAGATTTACTCCAAATACCAAGTATTCATATTTAAAAAACATATAATAATATAAACCATTCAATAAAACATTTAATCAGATACATCAACCTCCTTACTACGGTGGCTGAGAAGTGCAAAACAAATGAACAAATCCGAAAACACATTAACAAGTCAGACAACCCGGAAACGGTAGTGTATCGTTTTTGAGTGGAAACTTACCGATCATTGGACAAGACACCTGTCACTCAAGATATACAGGTATGGAATCTTATGTGTAATGTGTAAAGTTCACCGTTTAAATATAAGAAAATAACAGAATTAATCCACAGTAATCCAGTCCATTCATCCATTTCAACTTTTCCCTGCGGCAGACTGTTGAACTTCATGTATACCTTGAGTGACAGGTGTCTTGTCCAATCACAAACTATACCAACCGCTTCCGGGTTGTCTGAAATGTTGTTGTGTTTTCTGATTTGTTAATGTGTTTCGTGCACCGATTCAGACAACCCGGAAGCGGTAGGTATAGTTTGTGAATGGAAACTTACCGATCATCGGACGAGACACCTGTCATTAAAGATATACAGGTGAATGAAAGGTGTCTCGTCCGATGATGGTAAGTTTCCATTCACAAACTATACCAACCTCTTCCGGGTTGTCTGATTTGTTAATGTGTTTTCGGATTTGTTAATTTGTTTTGCACTTCTCGGCCACCGTACCTTACTCAACATATTCAACATTTCAGTCTCAGTAATAAATCATCGGTTTTGCAAACCATGTTTCACCCAGGATTCAACGTCTCACGTGTTGAGGCCTAAATGAAGACGTCCCTCTCCGCTGAAATTTAGACTAAATAAAACCGCCAACGGTGTTCGGGCCTGTAGTTCGAAGACACAAAGTGGAAAATATAACCATCAACCATAAGAGCCGATGAGGTGATTCGCTGTGCCACTCAGAAACGTTTGGATGTCCTCCAGATGCTAATGCTGCTAATGCTGCCGCTAACAGCGTGTATTCCCACGCTGCCTGAGGGACTCTAAACGTCACCGGTATCGCTTTGAAACAAACACCCGTATCTCTGAAATCCAGTCTGCTTTTTTTAGCGAACATTTTAGCTTGATTTTAGTCTCACATTTTAGTCTCAGCATGACACACAAGCGGCGTTGTACACACTCACTCCTGGTTTTTGAGAGTTTTCATACACTTCAGTTGGAATGAATCCTTCTCTCACATATACATGGGGGTAAATTAGTTAGCTGCCTTTCTAGCTGAAATTGCACTAATTCGCAGTCTCAGCTTCCTGTTTCCCCTCGTGCCTCACTCTACACCTCGTGCTCTTCTCCCCGCTTACACTCTCTGGCACAACTGCTTAGGCTCCGCCCTCATAAATATCTCTCACTCCCTCTCTCTCATTTTCTACCGCTTATCTGAACTACATCGGGTCACGGGGAGCCTGTGCCTATCTCAGGCGTCATCGGGCATCAAGGCAGGATACACCCTGGACGGAGTGCCAACCCATCGCAGGGCACACACACACACACACACTCATTCACTCACGCACTCACACACTACGGACAATTTTCCAGAGATGCCAATCAACCTACCATGCATGTCTTTGGACCGGTGGAGGAAACCGGAGTACCCGGAGGAAACCCCCGAGGCACAGGGAGAACATCTCATAAATATCTTCGCTGCATAAATAAATAAATAAATAACATAAACTCTAAATTAAACACTTTCAATCCATATAGTTGTAGTTGTAGTTTAGGACATGGATCCTCCGGCTTAAACACTCTCCGGCACACAGGAAAAGTTTACAGTGTTTAGAAGCAGGTAAGATCTGGAGTGAACTGTGCTGTATGTTATGATCCGTGTTAAGTGAAACGACTGCCATGCTGATGGAGGTCTGTGAGTGTTTTAACTTCCTGTTCCATTTTGCTGAAAGCAGCACTTCGATTGTGACGTGTGGAGTCGCCGCTGGCTTTCACGCTGAGAAACGTTTCTAAATATAGCGTGCTCTATCTGCTGGCTGTGTTCTGTTTATCCTGCACTGTCTTCCCTGTGTACTTTAGATGTTGGATTGTGTCTGTGTGGATTTGTGTTCATTCATCTACAAGAGCATCAGTGAGATCAGACTCTGATGTTGGGATCTTGAGGAGACTCCAGTTCCAGTTCATTCCAAAGGTGTTGAGTGGTGTTGAGTCAGAGTCAGGGCTCAGTGCAGGACACTCGAGTTCTTCACTCCAACCTTCACCTCCACACCATGTCTTCATGGAGCTCAGGGGCTTTGTGTACAGGGACATTTACAGGGACTGGTATCCTTTCGTATCTTGATTCCCTTGGGATAAACTCCACATTCCCTACAGCCCTGTTGGATAAGTGCTACAGATAATGGATAGATGTATGTATGTATGGATGGATGGATGGATGGATGGATGGATGGATATTAACATGACCACCCTGGAAGCCCCGCCCCATTTCACCAATCTTACATTAGCCTCAACTTTCATCTCCACTCTGTAGTCTCACTTCCTGTCACGATAAGTACAGAATGTTTCAACTTCCTCTACATGACATAGATAAGGAATACCACATGACAGGTGGTGCACATCTACTGACCAATCAGCATTCACCTGCACTGTGGAGTGAAAGCTACACAGCTAGCCGGAGTCGTGTGTTTCGACACCACTCATAATACTCTTAATAATGAATAAAGCTCAGTGGTTAAGGTGTTGGGCTTCTGATCGGAAGGTCATGGGTTCGAACCCCAGGTCCACCAAGCTGCTACTGCTGGGCCCCTGAGCAAGGCCCTTAACCCTCAGTTGTAAGTCGCTCTGGATAAAAGTGTCTGCTAAATGCCGTAAATGTAAATTTCATTCACGTTCTTTAATTCTAGTTGTTTTCATGGTTCTGTTTTTGTCACTTTTTAATATTTTCTGTTAGCTTTAGTTTGCTTCAGTAACTGTTTTAATAAATGACATTAATGGGAGATTCACCGGCATGTTTTTTGTTGTTGTTGTTGTTGTTGTTATTGGGTTTTTTTATGCTAATCTCAGCGCTAGACGCTTACTTCTTAAGATCATTTGCTTTTAAAATTTCCTTCAGCGTGAGAAGATTTGATCTAAATAAAAACAGCAAAAAGAATCAGCCCGTTGTCTCCGTCTAATCTTTTTATTTTTTATCCTTACTAAAGCGCACGGTTTGTTTGTAGTCAGCCTTTGCATGGCCAGCGTTGTCATTAGCTTGTAATGCTGCTCAAGATGGCCGCCGTGTCAGTATACCATATGGTTTTCCTGGCGTGTGTTTTGCCTACACTGGACACACAGACGGTGCTCACAAAAACAAACTGCATGTTGGTCAAAGGCCCTAAGGTGCAGGATCAGGAGGGAATGACACACACACACACACACACACACACACACACACACACACACACAGTGGCATAAACAAGTCTCACATAAACAGCGCTGCAGGACTGACAGTCATTGAGCGCCTGCTGCCATGCGCCATTAGCAGCTATGGATTTTTGTGCGTTTTTTCTCCACCCTTGGTGTTGATGTATTACAGATGAGCGGAGCGTGTACTGTACGCCTTCACGCGTTACATCACACTGCTATAATCAGTTTCTAATACAGTTATTCCCCAGATTCGTATTTAACTGCGACTCTTCTCCATCCAGCAGGAGGACAGTCGAATCTTTAGGACATTTCTGAATACATTTTCTATAATAGCAGCCAACATTGTGCTGCGTTCACTGTACTGCATCGCTTCCTGTTTATACCCCAACTATTTTTTTCTCCTCTTAACAGTATTTGACAACACAGTATTCTGAATTCTCAATAAGAGTATCCTCATCGCTCTGTGCCTACTTTCCATTTAGTTTAGAAGGAAAGGGAGAGAAAAAAAAACTCGTTCTTTTCCAGAAGGTATTTTCCAGCTGCAAAGAATTCTGCTGGAAATATAAAGTTTTTAACTTCAGCTCAAAGCTGTTGTTTTTTTTTTTTTCACCAGAGATCGAAGGTAGAAGAGTCATAATGCCTGAAGAGGTCTTTTAAAAAACGGCCATGTTTATAAACACTCTCGTGTATTCACGGGATTCTTCGCTGATGGCGCCGAACACATAACGACGGTACATGGTGAACACTGCACAGAACAAGAAAAGTGTTAAAAAGATCAAACAGAAATCAGATCAGAGACACTGGGGAAGATTTATAGAGTCCTGACATGGTGTGAATAATAATATGTGTGGAATAAAGCCAATAATATGTGAATACAGGGGGGTCACGGTGGCTTAGTGGTTAGCACGTTCTCCTCACACCTCCAGGGTTGGGGGTTTGATTCCCGCCTCCACCTTGTGTGTGTGGAGTTTGCATGTTCTCCCTGTACCTCGGGGGTTTCCTCCGGGTACTCCGGTTTCCTCCCCGGTCCAAAGACATGCATGGTAGGTTGATTGGCATCTCTGGAAAATTGTCCATAGTGTGTGAGTGTGTGAGTGAATGAGAGTGTGTGTGTGTGCCCTGTGATGGGTTGCCACTCCGTCCAGGGTGTATCCTGCCTTAATGCCCGATGACACCTGAGATAGGCACAGGCTCCCCGTGACCCGAGGTAGTTCGGATAAGCGGTAGAAGATGAGTGAATGAATGAGTGAATACAAATCATGCAAAATTTAATCATGGGGAAATATTTTAATAATCAGTTTACATAAATAAATACCACAACAATTAGTACGGAAATAAAACATAGTAAATATATTATTTAACAGTACCATCAGTTCATGTATTTAATCAAAAACAATTATTAAATTTAAAAAAAAATACATATATGTAAATATGAGCAAAGGTTTTGAAACGAATTCACAAATAAATCGCATCTAGAAATGATTGTTGTGAGAGAAACACACACAATTTTCATGTAAATGATATGAAAAAAAACCTCAAAAAATGATTGCTTACATTATTTTTATAATGAAGTAAATGTATGAACCGTAAGAGTGTGTGTGTGAGAACCTAAATGTCTCATACAGTAGGTCTCATGAGAAACAGGTAGAAAAGTAAAGTATCAATAACTCTGGGCTGAAAAACCCTTAATTGCGGTGATATTAGTGCAATCTATCAGTGATCCAGTAGAAAATCCATAGAGGTGTGGAGGAATTTCACCTGCTGCTCTGCTCTCTTTATGAAGCCTAATCTCTCTCCTGCACGGCCGCCGCAGATGGCCTCCATTTTTCAGCCTTTTTGATGGGGAATGATGGTGTCAAAATATAAAGAACAGCACTATTTTTACACCAAATATCCATCACAGCAGCCGCCGCGCTTCAGCCGGGGGAACGGTGAGATTCGCCTCCACCCTGAAGTCATATCCAGAGAACCTGGACTCATATCATACGTCCACGACGGAGTCAGACTGACCTCATGGGGAACGTAGACCTTCTTAATCTCATACTGTTCCTTCACAGGGAGTCTGTAAATGTAGCTCCGCCTCTTCAGGAAGGGATTTAACATGATAATAATATGATGATGATTATAAGGCCTGGGAGTCATACAGAGGATCATTAAGGTATAATGTACAGTATATGTTCTAAAAGAAGGGCGTGATAAAGTGATAAAGTGATAAAGTGATAAAGTGATACGAGTAACTGGATGAGGATCAGAGGGAGAGAAACTTTCTGACTAGCTTAAAAATCACAAGTATAAGAAAAATAATATTACAGAAAACTGATAGGTTTGTATAAATAGTGGAACACTCTTCACCACACACACCCCTCACACACACTCTTCACCACACACACCCCTCACACACACTCTTCACCACACACACCCCTCACACACACCCCTCACACACACCCCTCAAACACACTCTTCACCACACACACACCCCTCACACACACCCCTCACACACACCCCTCAAACACACTCTTCACCACACACACCCCTCACACACACCCCTCACACACACCCCTCAAACACACTCTTCACCACACACACCCCTCACACACACCCCTCAAACACACTCTTCACCACACACACCCCTCACACACACCCCTCACACACACCCCTCAAACACACTCTTCACCACACACACCCCTCACACACACCCCTCACACACACCCCTCAAACACACTCTTCACCACACACACCCCTCACACACACCCCTCACACACACCCCTCACACACCCCTCAAACACACTCTTCACCACACACACCCCTCACACACACCCCTCACACACACCCCTCAAACACACTCTTCACCACACACACCCCTCACACACACCCCTCACACACACCCCTCAAACACACTCTTCACCACACACACCCCTCACACACACCCCTCACACACACCCCTCAAACACACTCTTCACCACACACACCCCTCACACACACCCCTCACACACACCCCTCACACACACTCTTCACCACACACACCCCTCACACACACTCTTCACCACACACACCCCTCACACACACCCCTCACACACACCCCTCACACACACTCTTCACCACACACACCCCTCACACACACCCCTCACACACACCCCTCAAACACACTCTTCACCACACACACCCCTCACACACACCCCTCAAACACACTTTTCACCACACACACCCCTCACACACACCCCTCACACACACCCCTCAAACACACTCTTCACCACACACACCCCTCACACACACTCTTCACCACACACACTCTTCACCACATACTCTTCACCACACACACCCCTCACACACACCCCTCACACACACACTTTTCACTATACACACCCCTCACACACACTCTTCATCACACACACCCCTCACACACACCCCTCACACACACACTTTTCACTCCACACACCCCTCACACACACTCTTCATCATACACACTCTTCACCATACAAACCCCTCACACACACTCTTCACCGTACACACTCACCACACACACTCTTCACCACACACACCCCTCACACACACTCTTCATCACACACACTCTTCACCATACACACCCCTCACACACACTCTTCACCACACACACCCCTCACACACACTCTTCACCATACACACTCTTCACCACACACACTTTTCACTCCACACACCCCTCACACACACTCTTCACCACACACACCCCTCACACACACTCTTCACCATACACACCCTTCACACACACTCTTCACCGTACACACTCACCACACACACTCTTCACCACACACACCCCTCACACACACTCTTCATCACACACACTCTTCACCATACACACCCCTCACACACACCCCTCACACACACTCTTCACCACACACACTCTTCACCACACACACCCCTCACACACACTCTTCACCATACACACTCTTCACCATACACACTCTTCACCACACACACCCCTCACACACACTTTTCACTCCACACACCCCTCACACACACTCTTCATCACACACACCACACACACACTCTTCATCACACACACATTCCTCACACACACACACTCTTCACCACACACACGCCTCACACACACTCTTTTCACTCCACGAACCCCTCACACACTCTTCACTCCACACACCCCTCACACACATTCTTCACCACACACACCCCTCACACACACTCTTCACCACACACCCCTCACACCACACACCCTTCACACACACTCTTCACTCCACACACCACACACACTTCACATTTCTCTATACCTCATCAAACTGCTGATACTAAATAAGATTGTTGACATTGCTCTAATAGCACACCGTACTTTATAATATACACTATACACACTGGTCAGCACTTTCTTGTGTATTTTGTGTGTTTTGTATTGTCGGTTTGTACTTTCTTTTATCTCACACTGTTGCAGTAGGTTGCACACTTTGCACTTTATGTAACTAGGACTTAAGTTCTTAGCTTTGTGTTGTTCTATGTAGCTTCATCTCGTTTTTATGTCGTCTCATGTCACCGTGTACTGCGTCAGATACATATGGATGAAATGACAATAAAAGCTTCTTTACTCGAATAGATTTTTATCTGCACCAATCAGTAACCTCACCACTGAAAACACACACTTTCTTTCTTCAGTTTTTCTTTTTTCATCCATCAGAGGTTTTGTCTCAGGTGTAAATCCTCGTGCTCATGCTGCATCACAGAGAGGCGTAAATCTGCCGAGTAACACGATGTCGTCCCTCTTCCACATCCACCAGCTCACGGACATCCAAGATTGGTTAATGTTGTTGTGATTGACGAGTGAGAGAGTGCATGCCCCGCCCACCCAAAGAGTGTCAAGATTTTTTGCTGTCCAGATTCATGATTAAAATCACAATCAGTGTTTTAAATGCGATTAATAAAACATAAGGCTGCAGTAATAGCAATAGAGTTTTTTTTATTGTGTTTAAGAGAACGAATATTTCCCAATGAACTGTAAAAAATAAAGGATCAAAGCAAAATCCCGGCTTCACACAAACCGCCGATAACGTCAACAAACACGGAATGAAGCCGTTCCTCAAAAACTCGGCGTGGATTTTTTCAGCATTTAGAGCAGACGATGAGACATGACAACATGTTAAAGACTTCTAAATGTTTCCCAGCACCAGCACACGGAGCTGCGCTTCCTCCCCGCCTCCCATCTCATCGCCTTCAAAGGTCCTCTGGAAGTGTTTGTGAACTCCGGCTCGTCTTTGGAGAGAGCCGAGATCCCTTTGAACTGGCGGCGAGACAAAAAAAGAGCTTTCTGAAGAAATAATGGCTGTTTATATGGAGTGCGCTGTGAGGAGCTGTCAGACGAGGCCTTTAACTTGATTTGCTGGAGTGTCGGAGAAGCGGGACTTCAGGGAGGTGAATCATGGATCGTCAGAAATCAATTCTCAGGACGACTCTCACGGGAGAACACGAACCATCAGCGGCGGGAAAAATGAATAAACCCGAGTTTCTACAAAACATCATCTGAGTATAAAATGCTGTGAAGATTCACCAATGTCGTTCTGACAGAACGACCAGGACTGAGGTCACGTGGAAATCCCCAAAACCTCCGATTATTACTTTATTGATTCTCTAGTTCTCTCTTGTGAAATCAAAAGGGTTCGAATTAGTAATCAATATATATTTAAATTGTATCAGTCACAAGAGAATTATATATACAATAAAACTAAATTCTCTTGTGACTCAAGGCTTACAAAAATGATTAAAATAAATCGATATATAAAAATGTCAAATGTATAATGATTTTTTATTTTTTTTTTCATCATGTGACACTAAATAAACAGTGTAATATATTCGGTGCTGCATTCTCCGAAATCAATAGGATTCTGTTACATGATTGTTGCTATGGTTACGTCTCAATGTGTGTAAGAATTAAAAAAAAAAAAAAAGTTGTGCCTTTGTTTAATTAGATTATATTTAATAAATGTTATTTTGACATAAAGGTCAGACAGGAAATCTCTGGAGTCTTTAGATTTCAACTCAGTTCCTGTTTTTATTTCCTGTTTATTCGATTATGGTCGAAGGATTCAAGAGTGAAAATAAAGCTAGTGACAAGCAAACAAATTAACATGTAAACAACCAAACAGGTAAACAAGAAAAGAAACAAGAAGTAAGCAAACACACAACTATCTAAACAAACAACTGAACAAATAAAAAAACAAACAAACAAACACACAAACAAACAAACAAACAAACAGGAAACAATCACCTACATTTCCCACATAAACCTGAATCCCTTAGACCTTCTTCACTCGAACCCTCTGCACGGCTCCTCATTTTGTTTTCAGTAGTTTTGCTCGTCGTAGCGCTTTACATTTCGATCTCAGCTGCTTTGCTCTCGCCCTCGGACTCATTAATCCTCCCAGAGCAGCATTCGCAAACCGCTGACAAATTAGTTTATCCTCCCACTGGATGCCAAGTGATGTTATTATTATTATTACTATTATTATTATTATTATTATTATTATTATTATTATTATTATTATTATTATTATTATTATTATTATTATTATTATTGTTATTAGTTGAATAGCTGCTCAAATTTTGTACTGGAGCTATTTATTTATTTATGATTTTTTTGATGTGTTATATGAGATGAGAGAGAGTGTGTGTGTGTGTGTGTGTGTGTGTGTGTGTGTGTGTTGGCGCCATTGCTTCCTACACGTTTATTTTAGCGAGAGCGTTTGGCAGGAAGAGATTGTGGCTTTGTGTCATTTGGCTTCCCCGGGACATCTAGGCTATAAGCGTTATTGTCACGGAGGTAATATAAGTTATTAATCTCTAATGACATTCCATCTGATATGCCTCTGAAATCAAATTGCTCCAGTGCGTTATTTAGCCGTAGCGGAGCGAGAGCGGCGTGATGCCGCCTTATCGCCGAGACTCTGCTACTGCACTGTTTACTTCTTCACTCGCTTATTTAAATTTAGTTGTATTCTACCTCCTCACTGATCAAATATTTGACTAAATCGTCCCCTCCAGCGGTCATAAACAACCACACGATGCACTCTCAGCTCTCGCAGCTAAAGCTTCCCTCGTTTATCTGCCAGGAGACGAGAGAGCGGCGGGGTGACGTGTAGCAACACGGCCGGATTTTTAAAATCTGCTCCCTCACAAAAGAAACAGAAACTTTATTGTCAATAATCACAAAATTGTTCAGTAGGTCAGAATTTTTCACATCAATAATTTTTGACATCTTTTATTAAGGCAAAGCAATTTTTTTTATATAATTGTATATGTAATTAAATTATTTTAAAAATAAAAAAAAATAATATTTAAATAATACAATAAAATAACAAAATAAAAATTAAATAATTATTATTATTTTTGCAATTTATAATTAATTTGTTTAATAATTTATTTTCCCTTGTAACTATTTAATGTTTATGTCTTATTCTTCTACACATAATTCTAATGAAATCGAAGGCATGTGAATTAAAATAAATCCATTTTTAACGTGGCTATTTTTTCACACAGGAATCTTGACACATTTTTTACACAACTTTTACAAAAGATAAATTATATTTTATCTTCATTTGAATCTTTGTAGTTGATGTGATTATTCTTCTGTTTGTATAGAGGACGTCTCAGGTAGAACGGAGCGAAATCCACCTTCACGCGTCTTCGTGATCACACATGAGTTCATTAATAGTTTCAACAGTGTTTCTTTTGCCACTCAAACGTTAAATAAAAGCTGACGCTGAAACGCGTCATGTGTAATTACTCTGCTGAATTATACCTCAGGTTCATTCTCACACGCTTCAGGACGCAGACACGAGCTCAGATTGAGGTCAGAGCGGACGGATTATCAGCTCGGCTTCTCTCAACCATCTCCACGTGAAGGTGAAGGACGTTTCAACACTGAGTTCTGTCATGTTTATAATAGGCGTGTTCATGACCTCCAATGTTTCAGTGGAAAATAGAGTCTAGTTCATGATATTAATAAAAAGAAAAATATGTAAATAAATAAATAAATGAATGAACGAACGAACGAACGAACGAACAAACAAACAAATAAATAAATAAATAACCTTCTCTTTCAGCTTCCTTTGTCAGCTTTTAAGACCACGAGGAGGAATTACAGCAAGCAACACTGGACTTTTTTAGTTTCCTCCCAAACACGTGCAGGAGCAGACAATCTTGTAAAGGTTTGATTGAAGACAACGTAGCTGAAGAGGCAATTTAAATAAAAGGAGCAGAAGAGGAACCGTCATAATGATGAGTAGATATCAGGCCTGAGATGAGTCGTACCTCACAGACGGACTGAAAGAGCCTGAAGAGATAAAGGCTTTGGATTGAAATGACCTGCAGCTAAGCTAAAGCAGTCCAGGACTCTGTTTCTCTTTCTCCCTCAGAGCTGAGCTGACTGACCGGATCATCTCCCAGATCACTTCTTTCCTGTGTCTCATTGTTATCCTCGTCTACGTAATATCCTCCACATCTTCAGCACAAATTTCCAAGACACTCTGCACTCACCAGACTTCAGTGTGGCCCGAGGGAAGCCGAGCACTTACTGAAGTACAAGAAAAAAAGCTGTGCCATAAACGCCAGGGTTTTCCACTGGGAGGAGAGATTAGTGGACTCCTACCAGGTGGATCTGACTGAGCTCAACACTCTCGCTTTCTTCAGAAACTGTTCCTCGTGTGATTAGTGCCGAGCTTTCTCCCTCTCTCTCTCTCTCTCTCTCTCTCTCTCTCTCTCTCTCTCTCTATCGCTGTCTCTCTCTCTGTTTCTCTCTCTAATGTGTAGCTTTAATTTTAGATCAATGTAGGTAACATTAATAAAACCTTGAGAAACTAAGTAATGTTTCATTACAGATGTTTCATTACAGATGTTTCATTACAGATGTTTCATTACAGTATTTGAATAAAATTCTGACTCTCCATATCACAGTTTTTTTTTAAACACTCATG
Organism: Tachysurus vachellii; assembly: GCF_030014155.1. NCBI lineage: Eukaryota > Metazoa > Chordata > Actinopteri > Siluriformes > Bagridae > Tachysurus > Tachysurus vachellii. The sequence continues at coordinate 16,814,286 of NC_083482.1, read as the reverse complement.
ATTGGTTGTGTCTTCAGTGGAGAAAGTCATAGTTTAGATCTTGGAAAGCTCTCAAAGATGTAAGCTCTCTCGGTGAGATGTAAAATAACAGCTGGCGTACCTCAGGGATGTGTGCTAGGCCCTTTCCCTGTTCTCACATTACATGAGATCAGTGGGACCTCCCATGGAATAAACCCACCTTCTCCTCTCACTGCGCTCCTGAACACCATTCCCATCTCCATTGTTACTTCCCTGTTTAGAAAACCTCAATGTTGGTATGAACCTCAGGATATCTCAAAGTTTTAAAGAAGAATCCTAATCCTCAGGTTCTTGTCACCATACAACACGTCATCACCATGAATCTCATTATTATCGAGATTCACAGAATTTCACATATCACACTGTGGTGGTTCTATCTCAGGCGTCATCGGGCATCAAGTCAGGATACACCCTGGACGGAGTGCCAACCCATCACAGGGCACACACACACACACACACACACACTCTCATTCACTCACGCAATCACACACTAGGGACAATTTTCCAGAGATGCCAATCAACCTACCATGCATGTCTTTGGACCGGGGGAGGAAACCGGAGTACCCGGAGGAAACCCCCGAGGCACGGGGAGAACATGCAAACTCCACACACACAAGGTGGAGGTGAGAATCAAACCCCCAACCCTGGAGGTGTGAGGAGAACGTGCTAACCACTAAGCCACCATGCCCCCTAGCTAAAAACACGATTTATTAAATAAAACCAGGAAACACTAGGAGAAAGAAAATATAACCGAAACTTATAGAAACACGCCAGAGACACAAAGACAAGGATACCATGCTGTGAGACCTCTACATATACATATACATACATATACATACATATACATACATATACATACATATACATATGTGAGACCCCGTAAAACTCTTTGAAATAGAGACCAAAGAAGAAAAGACTTTCTTCTTTCTTGCTGACGCCATCAGACAGGACGTATTTGCTTCAGTTAGCAGAAGGTGATTTTCTCTTCACACAGATTTTACCGGAGTGAGATTTTCCTTGTGAAATCATAAGCCTTGGTCTCGTGAGCAAATAAAAACACCATTTTGTTCTGGATAGAAAAACACAGCAACGTCTCGTCCACTGAGATCGTGGTGCTGTTTTTCATTCAGTTGAAGCTCAAACTCCAAAACATCTGAGCCTCTGATCCGGCACCGACATGAGCCAATAAAGAAATTATTTAGTTCGTTTTTCCAAATTCCAGCTCAGTATCACTGCTGTAACAGGAAGATGCACATGCTCACGTTTCTCTTTCCTACATTATGAAAGTCAGTTTTTTTTCTGCGTGTTGGCTGTGAAATCTGGGTAAAAATTCATTTCAAAAGCAAACCAACCTCCAGGAAGTGCCCGAGGAACCAGATCTTTTGAGAGCACTTGAACATCAGTGCAGAAATCTTTGATGTAAACTTAATCGAGTCTATTAACAACTCAAGCCTTGGATTATATTGTGTAAATTGCTTTGGATAAAAAAGCATCTGCAAAATGAATAAATGTATGTGAATTTGAATCCAGGGCATGTGCTGAAGAAGAAGAAGGAAACATGTTTACTCGCACTGCATGTTTTCTGGAGTTTAGAGAAGCTCTGTGGCTTCTGTGTGGCTCGAGGTGATTTCTGGTCCTGTTTGATTGCAGGTCTGCATTCAGGAAAAAAAAAATGCATTGATTTCAAAACATGCTGTATAAAATTTCAAACCCCAGCAGGACGCCAGCAGGAATAACCGAGACACCGTCAGGCGTGAAGATGAGAAAAAATCCAGCGATGGTTCTTCTCCTAAATGCTAGAGGACTTTAGTTTAGCCTTATTCTGAATTCACGCTAATCTGTGGCAGTGGGACATGAAGAATAAATGTTTTATTTCCTTCCATCTAAGCTGCACTTTTCTCCTATTTACAAATGCACATACTTACTTATGCACTTGGGAATTTTCTTCAGGAAAAAAAATCCCTCTGTGAATCGCGAGGAAGCGTAAACCCAGATGGAGATCGTATTATAAATAACTTTCGTTTCACATTGAATAACTGCGTATTAACACACACACACACACACACACACACACACTCAGAGAGAGAGAGAGAGAGAGAGAGAGAGAGAGAGAGATTTGGCACTGCACTGTTCAGCCATCCATTATGCTCCCTGGATGTGGTCTCCTCTGTGATCCAGCTTTATCATCTCATATGTAGCTGTAAAAAGGCTGGATAAATGATGAATGATCTCTCTGGCGATGATGAGAACAGGTGAGAAGAACATGGTTCTGGGCCAAAGCTACACTGCCTCTGATGCCCTGCAGAAAGAGCACTATATAAAAACTGGAACAATCCTAAAAATGAGATTTCTCTAATATTTGGCTGAAGTTCTGTAATAAATACAGTTTTTTTTAATCACGTTATTGTCAGGAATTCCCACTCAATGGCTTTAATCTGACTTCGTTTCCTGGTCTTCGACTCGGTCTCTGCTCCTTGGTCTGATCCCTGATGTGTGCACCTGATCTCCCTGATTAGTTTATCTTCTTCCAGCCTCCTGTTCCAGGTTCTCTTCTCGTCCCTGTTGTTTATCTTCACTCCTGGTTCTCGGCCTCCTTTTGGTTTAATGATCTATGGAATTTTGGGACAGATCTTTCGGTTTGAACTTAATGAAGAACTTGCTGCGAATACACACTTCACTTTATAATGTTTACACTGTGGACCGAGAAAAGAAACTCACATCAGAAATGCTTTTGATGAATCTCTCTTTTTACTTTATTATTAACCTCTAGTCCAGATTTTACATTTACATCATTTGGCAAACACAGTTTTCCAGAGCTACTTACATTTCATCTCACTTTTATACAACTGAGCAGTTGAGGGTTAAGGGCCTTACACTGGGGCAGCTTCATACAGTAGAGCTGGAATTCAAACTCATAACCTTCCAATTGGTAGGCCAATTCCTCTATGTTCTTCTATGTTCCTCTATGTTCCTCTATGTTCTTCTATGTTGTTGTTACATCTGATAAAGAATTTACCCCAAAGTTGTGGGTCTGTGATTGATCATATCACACAGTTGATTAGTTTCCTTTAACTGCACGCTCTGGACAGTTAGATTACATTTGTTTTATAGCAGTTATTATATTACTCTATCCAAAAGATGTCTGAAAAGCTCATCGCTCTAATACTGGTGACTCCTTCCATAAATCTTCCATAAACGTGTACATCAGTGACTGCAGTCGTGTTTTAATGTTTTTAAGTGGAGCGTACGCTAAACCAGGCCATGGGAATGTACTGGAACAGTTGAAACAGTAAGGTATTAGATTATTAATCTGCACCATCTGACCAATCAAAATCCAGAAGACTGTGCACATACTGTACCAACCTCTCAAGAAGCTCATATCCTGTTAATCTGACTCTAACATGGCCAGCATTGGTTTTTAATGAGTCAAGATCTCAGTGTCTCACATTTCCATCCATGCCTTCTTTCTTCTTTCACATTTTTTTCCTGATGGACTGAAGTCGGAGAGATTACGGGTGATAACCTCTCTGTCTGAACACTCACTGCTTTATCGCTAGCACCAATTACACTCGAGATCCATCCACTTCAGACGCTGACCCGTTGCAACGGCCTCGTGTTCCATAATCCTCACGGTCTGTTCCAGCCCTTCAGGCAAGGCGAGGAGAGAGGAGGAAGAAAAAAAAAGTAAATAACTGCATCTGAACTGTCTCCCAGGTTAAGCTTTTATTTACATAACCCTCTCAAGTGCCGCAAACCCTCAGAACCTCATTTGTGCTCTGGCTCCGCACTTTAAATGCTCCCAGCTCTCCAAAGTGCAATACTGAAAATGCGCTCTGAGCCATGGCTTAATGAAGACATATGAAAGGTCAGGGCAAAACTACACAATAAAAGCCATGTTAAACCACAGGCCTGGCAAATCACCAGACAGATCAGAGCTCAAACTTTACTAGGAAGTGGTTCCCAGTTGCAATTGTCCTGGATGGTGGAAGAAAATATATATATACATAACGAGCGTGTGGCATTCAAGATGGACGTTTAATTTAACTTCCAGTGCCACCACCATCGAATCCCCATATGAGAACAGACCTAAGGGCAAAATGGTGTTTGTCCTAATTTCATCTAAATTTCATTAAAGTTCTTTCCAGTCTCTTGCATAAGTATTCACCCCCCACACACACACACACCTTGAACAGTTTCATCCCTGAACTGAAATGGAATTTGTTGGGTTTGTATATAATGACATGACTGAGAAATCTATCGAGTCTACAAATGATTTAGAAAATGTGAAGAAAATCTCCATCAAAGTGCAGTGGCTGAGTAAAGACGGATTAGTCAGAGAGAATGCTAAGACATTAGCAAAAAAAAAAGAGGATGTAAACCAAACAGAATCACATTCAATGTTTGTCTGAAAGCATTCTGGAGATTGTTCTCTTGTGTCATGAGAAATTTGAACTTTTTTGTCCTTGACACAGAGCTGTAAATTCTGAGGAACCCAAATACTGTGAGACCATCGATCCCACCATCGATCCCACCATCGATCCCAAATGTGAAGCATGGTGGTGGGAGAATTGCTTCTTAGTAGCATCTCTTATTTAGATCAGCTGATTTTTGGTGTATGAGACCATTTGTTTGTTTGTTTGTTTGTTTGTTTGTTTAGGTCATGTGATTTGTCTACAGTTGTTCCCTTAGAGTAACGCGGATAACAAAAGAGATTCTGACTTAACACCTTGATCATGTGATTAAAACATTTCTATTCTGAAGGGTGTGGCCTCTTCCAAGATGACTCCGCCCCATGTTCAATCCTTCTTTTCGCAAAGGATAAAAATAACATACTTGATGTTCAAAAGTCCTCCCAGTCCATCAGATCTCAAGGTTGTATTTTTTTTTTCAGTAAATCTGCCCTAAAATGAGAAAACTGCCCTTATTTTTTTATTTTTCAACATAAATTCCAATCATATAAAAGGACTAAGGATGAAAAGATACAATCCAGATTGATGGTAAAGTATCTTATGTAACTCTGACCAGTCGGGATTGTGGTGTAATCATCTGTACAGACATGTTTGTCTGGAAATCAGAGTAAAAATTGCCCACCAGTGCAGTTCCATGGCCTTGTCAGATTTGACAAACCAACACACTTATTGTTTACTTTCTCTGACAATAAATGCTCTGAAGAAAAAGAAATGACTGTTTCTCTCTGAGAGTGACAGGTGAGAATCCACGGTTATATCAACAGTGACAGCTCGGAGAGTCCCAGTTCTGCTTGCTGAGGTTCGTGACACTTGTATTTACATCAAAAATGATGCATCTATTCCCTCCTCTGTGATTGTATGACGGCGGGAACGAGACGATTCGGATTTGTCTTTGACCCGTGTTTAATGGAATGGGGAAACTTTTTTCCAGGAAACGGAGAGACCATAAACGATTCCATTGCTAACAGCTCGACTCTTTTATCAGTCATATCAGTTAAATGTGTAAAGGTTTTTGTTTTTGTCAACGAACTAAAATTCATGCCAGATTTTTAACATTTTCTAAAGTTCTGCAGATTTTTCTTGCAGCTTAGATTGATAAATGCCAACGATGTGTAAATTATCAACTGTTTTACATTTAACTCCTCCCACAAAACTAAGAGAAATGGGCTGAAATCTGTGACAGGTTGCCTCTTCGGTGATGCGTGAGATAAATCTTCCAGTAATGCAGTTCGGCTACCACGGAGCCACAGACACTCGGCTGTTTTATTGTTTATATTTTACATTTATGGGATTTGGGAGACGCCTTTATACCCAGAGCGATATATAAAAATGCTTTTAAGTCTCTATCAAAGTGTTTCAGGAAGAGGTAGGTCTTCACCCGTCATTTGAAGATAGCCAGTGACTCAGCTACAGTATTAGAACATCTAGGGGAAATACATTCCACCACCTCGGTGTGAGAACAGAGAAATATCTTGATGTCTACATCCCTCTTACCCTGAGAGATGGTGGGAACAGTGGAGCAGTGCTGGTAGATCTGAGCGAGTGAGGTGCAGTGTGATGAATGATAAGAGCTTTAAGGTAAGATCATTTTTGGATCAATTGCAGAGGACGAATTGCATCCATACTGTAGGTAGACCTGCCAGCATGTTGTAGAGAAGAAACCGACATGAGCGAGTCACGTTAACAACATGCAATGAAAAGAACAGTTGATTGTCCATGGTTACACCAAGGTTGTGAGCTGTGACTGAAGGTCAGACCAGATCATTGTGCAGGGATATTACAAGATAATGATCTGGGGGTGAATCACTTAAGATGATAAGCAGTTCAGTTTTGATGGGATTGAGTTTCAACTGACGAGTCGTCATCCACGATGAAATGTCCACCAGATCCGAGCAGAAGCCGTGGTATCTGAGGGCAGGAAGGAGAATAGGAGTTAGCATAGCAGTGGTAAGAGAACCTGTGTGAGGAAGTAACTTCACCAAGAAAGTAAGTACACAGAGACAAAGGAGAGGACCAAGTACTGAGCCCTGTGGGACACCAGTGGAGAGTCTCCCCTTCATGTTACCTGATATGAGCGTCCTTCCACTTAGGAAGCGAACCATTCCCAAGCTTATCCACAAATTCCAAGACTCCAAAGGGTGGACCAGAGAATCTTGTGGTTGATCGTATCAAACGCTGCTGAAAGGTTGAGGAGGATGAAGAGAGATGAAGCTTGGCTGATCTAGCAGCATGTAGTTTCTCAGAGACATCCAAAAGTGTGAGCTGCTTTAAAGCCAGACTGTTGGGATCTTGGAAGTTGTTCTAGCTAACTAGATTTCCCTGAATATAAAAGATTTAATTCTGTGAAAGACTGATGATTCATTTTTTGTAATTCAGCTTGAGAAAAGAACAGAATATTCTATTCATGGACTCCAGACTGAAGTCTTTCTTTAGCACACAGTCTCACATATTGCACTTCTTTTAGATGATTAAATTAATGGCGTGTAAACGCCTGATAAAGGCTGCTCATGGCTTGTTATGCGGTGTTTATTGTCATATAGAACAATATCTGCAGCCAGCACGCTTTATCAGTGCCAACTGCATTGCTGGCGAGCTTGTTTTCTTTCTTATAATTCATAAATTCATTTTGTATGCTGCCGCTGTTTGTTTTGACTTCATCACTATGACTGGAGAAGCTCAGCGATGATAAAATGCGTTTGTTTTACTTCCTTTTATTGATCACGGCTGTGTATTAACTAACAATCACAATAACTGCTGCTCGGTTGAAAATAAAGATGAAATGAAATAGATGTAATGTAGAATGAGAGAGGAGCATCAACACTTCTCCATCTGGTTGTCCATCTGGGAAAACCCTTAAAGTTCCATGTAGATCATTTAATGAGCCTTTAATGAAGTTGGAACCTAACGTACCAGACCCCAAGGTTCTAGTTAACCATATTATACGGCATGTTCTTAACACAAGGTTCTTTTAGGGATATTTTTCTACAGTTAAGGGTTCTGCAGGAGTTGCGACCTGTGGAACCTCCTTTGAACATCCTAGCCTCGAGTTGTGTTTTGTTAAATCTTTATATCAGTATTGTGAGAATACTCACGGGGAGCCTGTGCCTATCTCAGGCGTCATCGGGCAACAAGTCAGGATACACCCTGGACGGAGTGCCAACCCATCGCAAGGCACACACACACACTCTCATTCACTCACGCACTCACACACTAGGGACAATTTTCCAGAGATGCCAATCAACCTACCATGCATGTCTTTGGACCGGGGGAGGAAACCGGAGTACCCGGAGGAAACCCCTGAGGCACGGGGAGAACATGCAAACTCCACACACACAAGGTGGAGGCGGAAATCGAACCCCCAACCCTGGAGGTGTGAGGCGAACGTGATAACCACTATTCCACCGTGACCCCTATCAGTATTATTATGTGGGAAAAATGTCTTTTAGAGCTCATTATGTGCCTGGTCGTAGACTCACATCCTTTCCAAGATGTACCCTGTTTTGTGCCCTGAGTCTCCTGGCTCCAGGTTCCTCGTGAACCAGTGTATAGAATAAATGGATGGATGGATGGATGGATGGATGGATAAAGAACTCTGTATCTAAAACATATATATTTTATTTTACTGGTTCCATTCTCACAATTCTAATCAGATTGTTCAGCTTTGATGCGGGTCACGTTGTAAAACTAATCCAGTGACCCTGTGAAGGTGGAGTTAAAGCTCACTTGTATGACGTGATTGCACGACTGAAGTAGTGATTGCACTCGTTTAATGCCCCAACTTCCAGAAAGGCACCTTTCTGCTCCGTCACAGCTTCTTGTTTCAATCTTGTGGAGTCTTTCATTTGCATCATGTAAAATATCTCAGTAGGCTGATTGGCTAGGCTAGGCTAAATTACCCCAGTGCTATTCTAATGTCCCTGTCCTTTATTCTGATGTACTGAGCAGGATAAAGAGCTGAGCACGAATGAATTAAAGTGACAGTGAATAAGTGAAGAAATGGTGATGCTCACGTCTTACTCACATATAAGAGGATTTATGGAGACTCAATTTGGTTGCTTTAGTCCCTGATGTAGTTGTTGGGTCACATGTGGAGGAATCCGAGAGAGAGAGAGAGAGAGAGAGATAGAGAGAGAGAGAGAGAGAGTCATCAGTCATTTCTTCTCTCTCTCTCTCTGTTTTACCTCCTGGAATGGGGCTTAATTACAGGTTTACATCAATCCACAAGGTCTTTGGGAGAGGAGCAGCTGCTGTGCTCAATGGTCCATTTGAAGGTGGCCAAGCCTGCTGCATCTATCTGTGTGTGTGTGTGTGTGTGTGTGTGTATGTGTGTGTGTGTGTGTAGTGCAGCGTAGGGCAGATGTTCATTAGCCAGGCTGGCTTTCATCTCACTGTGTGTAACAATGGCCTGGCACAGACTCTGTTCCTTTTATGATGGCGTCTCGTCCGTCTCGTCCTGTCCTCTCTTTCTCTCTCTCTCTCTCTCTCTCTCTCTCTCTCTCTCTCTCTCTCTCTCTCGCTGAGTTCAGAACTCGTTGAGGTGACCTGGAGGAGAGAGTGACAGTAATAAAGTGCTGAACCTCCTCACTCAGAGATCACAGAGCAGACCTTATGAAGATAACCCAGACCAGTGGATTCAGGGTGAGAATGTATGACATTGTGTGTGAGAACGCAGATTATTGCATCAGTGCACGTGTGAGTTCCTGAAAAAAGAACAGTGTCACTGGTGTAAAATAATGCCACTATGTTCATCTTTATTCAGAGAGAGTGTGGCCTAAACCAATGTAGAAATATCAGCAGTATCAGCATTGTCAAGGCCTTGAACTCCACCTCCTGACTTTCTGTTCATTATATTTTCAGACATATTGAGTTGGTTCTGTTTTTTAAGATGCAGATGAAACAAAACCATTGAGACCCTGACCAGGCAAAGATGGATGGATAGATGGATGGATGGACCTATGGATAGATGGACGGACGAATGCCTCACACAACACTGCAGACTGTTATACAAGCTTCTCTGTGTGCTTCATCACTCTCTCACTGACATTTTACTTTATCTTTAATCAGAGATTCATGTTTATGTTTAAAGTATGATTTGATCCCAATCTTCTCAGGAAAATTCTACATATATAAAAACCCAATCAATAATAATATTACATATTAATTACCAGTTTCGATCGTCTTCCGTGCAATGAAGATTTTGGACCTCCACTGAGATGAGGCAGACTCTGTGATTCCTGAGGCATCCTGAGACATCTACAGATCTACCAGCTCCAGTTACAGTAGACTCTGTGATACTAAAGAGGAGACGTGAACTCCATGTGATCTTTTACATCAGTACAACATTTATCAGACTGTATATTTATAATCACACCCCCAGTGTCACCCAGATGAGGATGAGGTTCCCCTTTGAGTCTGGTTCCTCTCAAGGTTCCTTCCTTTACCATCTAAGGGAGTTTTTCCTCCCCACAGTCACCTGAGTCACCTCAGACTTGCTCATTGCGGATAAATACATACACATTGTGAACTAAATATATCTAATATTAATCTTGGATTTTGTATTATATTAATTTTTATATTATTCTTTATATTAACCTTTTGTTCTATGTTGATGTTCTGTAAAGCTGCTTTGAGACGACATCAACTGTAAAAAGCGCAATACAAATAAACTTGAATTGAATTGAACTGAATTAATTATTGTACATCATACATTTTTATATATTTATAAATATTTACATATTTCAAATAATGACCTGTTGCTACAGAAATAAGGATAAAAGTTCAACAAGTTCAACATATTTCACGATGAGGGATAAATTTCATAAAGAATAGAAAGTTGACACAATTTGCTGTTGCCTTGAGCAGAGGACAGTATTAATGGAGGCAAAAAAGCCTCACACTTAAAGATCAGTCATCTGAACTCTTAATGCAGGACAAAAGGCTGTTAAAGAGCCTCAAGTACAGCAAGATTAATCTTTACACAATCTTTCACTCTATAAAGACCAGGATCCGTATTCATAAAGACTCTAAGAATGATCTCAGGGAGCTCCTAATTTAGCTTCATAATATCTTACTATCTAATCTTATCTTAAAAGTGGTTCAGGACCAAACTCATAGCAACTCTGACACAGAAAATACAACATCTTTTCTCTTAGGGATAAAAGGGGCGGGGCTAAACTCAGGCAGGGCTAAATAAATAGCTCTTTAAAATCTGGACATTTATAAACCTTCACTTTGTCTTTATGTTAAGATATTTGAGGTTATATGGTGTAGGGATTACGTTCGTGACCGATCATATTAGTGATGTTCTAACATCTGTATTATAAATGTAATATCTCGTCGCTGTCGGGCGGAAACCTTGTATGTCCAAATTTGGTCAGTTTCATATTTTTTCACATATGGATGCTATTGGTCAGTCCCCACGTGGGTCTGTTATTTTTACAAGTTATTAACCAATCTAAAGTCTTGAAAATAGCTTGAGCGCAAATCTCATAACTCCATTGGACACTTCAACTGTCCACCTCTTCCTCACTCCGTGGGAGAGCTTCACGGCATATTTCTCCTCAAGAAGAGTCGCAACGAATCAACACGTCTTCTGAGGTAAATGTCTTCAAAACACTGGGCTCAAAGAAAAAAAAATCTTGACCCCCGCTAGTTCTGGTGCTCGTCTGAGGACAGGAATTTAACGCAAGACAATCCACTGCAACGCGGACTAAACCCTGTGCACTGCAGATAAGGTACGGCGTTTTTTTTTATTTCCTGAAAAGTAACGGTTTTGGAGATACGAGGATTCCGTCTGACAGCGACGATTTATTATAAATGTAAATGTAAACATCTCTGACACAGAGCAGAAATGTCATAGAGACAAATTATATCATGTTATCTGTAATCTGATTGGTCACAAAATCACATAATCCCTACACGATCTAATCTGTAGCATCTTATTAACTCACTATCATTATTAAATATTGTATACAACACATTTCTTCTCCCTCTTCACCTTTCAGCCATTTTCTCCTCCGATAAAGAAACTCTTCATCCTCTTAAAGTCCTCCTCACTTCTCCTAACACTGGCAGTGGTGGCTCAACTGGTTAAGGCTCTGGGTTGTTGATCGGAGGATTGGGGTTCAAGAGCAAGGCCCTCAACCCTCCCTGCTCCAGGGGCACTGTATCATAGCTGCCCCTGCACTCTGACCCCAACCCCCTCAGTTGGGGTATGTGAAGAAAAGAATTCCACTGTTCTGTAATGTATACAGTATGTGGGTGGCGATAAGGCTTCGATGCCCCAGTTCTTCTTCTTTCTGACCTTATGAGCTCTTTTAAGGGTTAAGATGCTTTATAAAGAACGTCTATCTTTACTCAGACCTTGTCTTTGATTTTTAAGGGGAAACTTTTTAAGGGGAGATTTTTTTAGAACGTTTTTGTCACTAGGAGAAACTCTTTATGTTCATGAATGTTCATGAACACGAACTCAGGAAGTTTAATTCAGTAATGAAAATCGTTTCAAGTGTTTGTGATGAAGTGGAATAAAGTTACAGCTGACACTGGAGACTCCTTCTGTAAGTGTTAAATGAACTAACGGACTTACGGAAAAACGTCTTATTTAATCCGCGTCCCTGTAAACAAGCCGTTGCCATAGAAACGTATTCGTAACGTATTTAAACCAGCATGATTTGTAGCTGTTAGAGAAATTAGTTAATCACGATTACTGGCCAGTCGGAGCTGATTTGGTCTGAACCGTAGCTGTGTAAGATCCAGCACTGAACACTGGTCTCCGTGTTGCTCACGTCCTCGTATTAGGGACGTCGGCTGTCATACAGACTCTAAACTTAGCCGAGTTTTCCGGGTGGCTGTGAATCCAGCATGCCGAAGCTCTCGCCGTGTCACTTTCGGCTGACCCGCTGCTCTGAAACCCAGCGAGTGCAGCCAAAGATGTCAGAACGAGTGGCTCATAGCTCTGTCACATCTCCCCGGGAGCCCCGGTTCCTCCCCAAAAAAATGCTTGTTTATTTTTGGCAGTGTGGATGACCATGACTTTGTCATGTAGAGGTTTTTTCAGATCCTGACCACAGATGGTGGTACAGTATATCTAGCATTAGAACTTCTCTTCCACACTCCTGTTCACCCGGTTCAAATAGTGCAGAACATTTATTTATTTATTTATTAGTTTATTTAATTATATAATTATTGCTTGACGAGAAAAAATGAATTTTTGTCGTTCACCCGGAGCCTTATTGAGCTGTTTACCTACGGCGAGATGATGCCATCATTAATTCGCCATCCATTTTTGGCAAATAATCTAATTGATTTTGCAATGCATCACTGACACAGGATGCTCCTCAGAGCGCTTCAACTTTGTCTCTTTGCCAAGAACATCACTACTTTTTGGCTTACTTGCCCACTTTGCTCTCACAGGAGCACTGACACACACAACGCTGTCATAAACCAGTGTCTCTCTTTGACCTTTCCAGCTCAGCTCGTGCCCTGAGCTTTGTTTTTTTCCCCCACGAACCTGTCACTGAAATCTAATTTCATATGAGGAATGGACCGAAATTCAGAATTATTTGGAACGCAGCGCTGACGTCGGGACACTGAGGCATTGATTTGTTGTGATCTGATAGCTGGGGATCAGAGAGCTTAAGAGAGCTATCGAGGCTCGTGCTGCATAAACATGAGATTCTGGATTTTCTAGAATAGCAAAGCAGAGAAAACACACACACACACACACACACACACACACACACACACACACACACACACACAGTGTATTTTCTCATCTCCTATTTTTATTGCCTTTTATAATCTCTGACTATTTGCATATATATATATGCATGTCTGTGTGTGTGTGTGTGTGTGTGTGTGTGTGTGTGTGTGTGTGTGCATACAGAAATAAAAAACAATGCTGATGGACCTTTGGACCTTTTTTCATTCAGTGTGTTTGAGCTTTAAAAGAACACAAAACTCTATCCAGTCATATTTTATGACCACAAAACACATTAAAGCGTCTTTAATATCTATAAATTTAGCCCGTCATAAAACATTCATATCGCTTTTAAACATTGATAAGCCGCTGTTCGTGTTTCAGAAAGACACAGTAAACCTCGCTACGCAATTTACGGACGGAACAAAAGGATGAAGAGACGGACCTCATGCAGAGATCAAAAACCTCATGCAAAATTCACGGCGACGTGAAACTTTCGAACAACCAGCGCTAACGTCAGCCTTTAAACTTAACCTTAATCATTTATACCTTTGTGTAGAAATGATCTTTTGTTAAATTGTTTGTATTTTTATCCTAATCTGAGGTGACACAGTAGCTGCTTATAGTTATTGAGTTTACAGCTATAACAGATATATAACGTATATATAACATATTTATAACATAGATAATGTACAGTATATATAACATATTTATAACATAGATAACGTATATATAACATATCTATAACATAGATAACGTATATATAACATATCTATAACAGATAACTATATATAACATCTATAACATAGATAACGTATATATAACATATCTATAACATAGATAACGTATATATAACATATCTATAACATAGATAACGTATATATAACATATCTATAACATAGATAACGTATATATAACATATTTATAACATAGATAACGTATATATAACATATTTATATAAATAAAAAGTACAAAAAAGGTTGTTTCGTCCTGTTTATCTCGTGTTCATGTTAATGACTGAACGTCTTCCTCACGTCTCACTCCACAGTGGTGTTAATATGAAGCTCATATGAAAGTAGACACTCAGGATTTTAATAATTTGTTTAATCACTATTTCTGTTTTTCTCTACAAGACTAGAGGTGATAGATTCATAGAGATTATACAAATGTTTGTATGTTCAGAGTAAATTTTGATATCAAACCCAAGTGTTTGTTCATCTAAAAAGCACTCAGATTTCTCAACACTAAAATTCAGTGTAAGATTATCTGACTAATCAGTTATGAAATATTTTAGAACAGACTAACAGACAGAACATCAGTCATTTCTGTATATAATGTCCCATAACTGGATTTATGGAGTTTTGTTTGTTTGTTTGTTTTTTGTTTGTTTGTTTGTGCTGGTAAAAAGGGTTAAGTGTTCTTCTGGTTGGATTGTGGTTCTAGAAACATGTAAAAATTATATTCATTTAGAACCTGAGGGGTGTGTGTGTGTGTGTGTGTGTGTGTGTGTGTGTGCGTGTGTGTGTGTGTGTGTGTGCGTGTGTGTGTGTGTGTGCGTGTGTGTGTGTGTTGTGAGTGTGTGTGTGTGTGTTGTATGTGTGTGTGCATGCGTGTGTGTGTGTGTGTGCATGTGTGTGTGTTGTGTGTGTGTGTTGTATGTGTGTGTGTGTGTGTGTTGTATGTATGTGTGTTGTATGTGTGTGTGTGTGTTGTATGTGTGTGTGTGTGTGTGTGTGTGTGTGTGTGCGCGTGTGTGTGTGTGTGTGTGTGTGTGTGTGTGTGCGTGTGTGTGTGCGTGTGTGTGTGTGTGCGTGTGCGTGTGTGTGTGCGTGTGTGTGTGAGTGTGTGCGCGTGTGTGTGTGTGTGTGTGTGTGTGTGTGCGTGTGTGTGTGCGTGTGTGTGTGTGTGTGTGCGTGTGTGTGTGTGCGTGTGTGTTTGTGTTGTGTGTGTGTGTGTGTGTTTACACACCAATAAACTCCAGTCTGAGGATCATTCTGGAGAGAAGATCTGGAGATGATTTGAAGTATTTGAGTAAAAAAACTCATGTAAAAGTTGACACTTTGTCTAAAATTAGTCAGTTTGATAACTCAGAGATATCTGAGTTCAGGCACAGTGAGAGTTTCTTTTCTTTCTTTCTTTATTTATTTATTTATTTTATTCCAGCTCAACCTTTCCATATTCAAAATAACATTTCTGAAGCGTGGAGTTGCGGCGCTGCGTCGTTTTGACAGCCGTCTGAAAAAAACTATATCAGTAAACAAAGAGTCCAAGGGAATAGAGTTTGAAGAGATTGCATTTGATTGAAGCGTTCAATGGGACCTGGAATAACAACAGTGCATCTGTTTGGAGACAAATACACACACAAACACACACACACACACACACACACACAAACACACAAAACAAAATGATGCCACTCAAAAGCGTCTTTGACTTTTCTGCAGTCTCCATGAAAACTTCCACTTCATCGGCGTCTCTCGTCCCCACGCCCTCGCAAACAGCTTTCACTCCGCACGTGGATTAATATGAGAACGTGACGTGTGACACGTGTCGAACAGAGACACAGCGGGTTTGTGACAGATATCAGTTTTTATTCTCTCACTTAGGATTATTGTGACAGATGATTTCTGTTTATACCTGAAGAGTCAAGGGTATATAAATTAATATCCGTGTGTGTGTGTGCGTGTGTGTGTTTGTGTGTGTACGTGTGTTTGTCTGTGTGTGTATGTGTGTGTGTGTGTGTGTGTGTGTGTGTGTGTGTATGTGTGTTTGTGTGTGTGTGTCTGTGTGTGTGTGTGTGTGTGTGTGCATGTGTGTGTTTGTGTGTGTGTATGTGTGTTTGTCTGTGTGTGTGTCTGTGTGTGTTTTTGTGTGTGTGTGTGTGTGTGTGTGTGTGTGTGTGTGTGTGTGTGTGTGCGTGTGTGTGAACTGTGGGTTTGAGTTTGTCACTTGTTTTAAAATACAAAATATTTTAATACATTTTTAATTTTTTAAAACTTTTTTTTATCCTCTTCTACATTCCATCGCTGCTATTTATTTATTATAATTGTTTATTGCATTTCTAACATTTGCATCTTTTTTTCTTACTATTTAAAAAAAAAATCTATTTTAGCTTTCATTACTGCAGTTAATCTCTGCTCTTAACAAAATAAATAAATAATTGTCATTATTGTCATTGTCATTTAATTCATATAAAATAATGAATAATTAATATATTATTTATTTTTATCTTCTTTAAACAAACTCCTAAAATTCAGCTAAAAATATATTTATAAAATACATGATTAGTTTGTGCTATTTACATAATTATGTAACAATTTAATAATAATGACAGTATTATTAGTATTAATAATACTGTCATTATTATTATTATTATTATTATTATTATTATTATTATTATTATTATTATTATTATTAATATTGTTATTATTATTATTATTTTTATTATTATTATTATTATTATTATTATTATTATTATTATTATTATTATTGTTATTATTATGAAATTTGCTAATTTTTTCCCGTCACATATGAAAATAAAATGAAAGAAAATGTGAAAAGTTTTTTTTTACTCTCTGAGTGTTAAATAAACCTGTAGATATTCAGGTCGCACACATGGTGATGCCTCTGGTCAGTTCATTACAACCTACAGTTAGCTCACATTGCTAATCTGGCAGTAAAGCTAATACGAAGCCTGGTACAGAACATGGAGCAAACAAAAATAAATAAATAAATAAAAGCTCAATTCTACATTCTGGCTCTTCTGTCTTTCTCCTTAAAGATCTAAGATGTACAGATTGACCACGCCCACAAGTGAGATGCCACAGTGGTACACGCCCATCAGAGACACTCTACAACAGTGATTTATTTCTCACTAACATGACCATGGCGTGAGTTCCACCCTGAGCTCCTAAAGATTTGCATGATGATGTTTAAAAGTGTGTGACATCACTTCCTGTTTGGGTTTTTACATCTCTGAGTCTCCCAAACAGAAGGACGAAGGCATTCTGAAGTTAGTTAACGAGTCGGTTAATTAGTTAGTTACTTAGAATTGTTTACACTCAGCGATAGCAGCGATATGGTTCGGTCCCACATGGTCGCTTCAGTCAACAGAAGAAGATCGCTCTGGAATGTAAATGAACGTGTGTGTGTGTGTGTGTGTGTGTGTGTGTGTGTGTGAGAGAGAGAGAGAGAGAATTATTCACCGCTCACACACGACTGCCTCGTGAAATTAAAACTCATCTCTGACAACACTGATAGTTGTGTAGAATAAAACAAACAACTAAAGAGGGCGTGTAAATATTAAATATTTGGTCTGTTAGGAGAACAACAACGGAACGTACCACGTGGACGAGGAGCCGGGGGGATCCGTGCGTACACAAACACCTCCCACAGGAGAACGTACACTTCCTCTAACATGAAAAACTGATTTATTGTGTTATGGGAAATAAACTGGAGCGACAATTATTCATTTGTTGCATAACAAAAATGTACTGAAATCTACTGAAAACCAAAACACATAAACTGATATACGGTATTATTATATTTAATATTTACATCATCAGCCAGAAGATGAAAGCTGTTACAGGTGAAGTGAATAACAATGATTACAACGTTCCAGTGGAACAGGTCTATGTCTATAACAACAAGTCAACAATCAGGAAGGAAAATAAAGAAACTGTTACTACATACTAAGAGTCATGATTCAGTGCCATGATATGAGCGAGTCATGATTCAGTGCCATGATATGAGCGAGTCATGATTCAGTGCCATGATGCGAGTGAGTCATGATTCAGTGCCATGATATGAGCGAGTCATGATTCAGTGCCATGATATGAGCGAGTCATGATTCAGTGCCATGATATGAGCGAGTCATGATTCAGTGCCATGATATGAGCGAGTCATGATTCAGTGCCATGATATGAGCGAGTCATGATTCAGTGCCATGATGCGAGTGAGTCATGATTCAGTGCCATGATATGAGCGAATCATGATTCATTGCCATGATACGAGTGAGTCATGATTCAGTGCCATGATATGAGCGAATCATGATTCATTGCCATGATACGAGTGAGTCATGATTCAGTGCCATGATACGAGCGTCATGATTCAGTGCCATGATACGAGCAAGTCATGATTCAGTTCCATGATACGAGCAAGTCATGATTCAGTGCCATGATATGAGCAAGTCATGATTCAGTGCCATGATATGAGTAAGTCGTGATTCAGTGCCAAGCCAATCAGAGCTTCTCTCTGGGCTTCGTCTGTGTTTCCTGTCTGACATCCACATCTGGGTTTCTGCTGAATCTGATCCAAGCTGTGTTTCTGAGATGTTTCCTTGCCGAGCTGAACCACGCTGCCAGAACAGACCCTAAATCAAAGCTGAGTTGATTTCACAATGAAAGAGTCTGATGAATTTCCAGCCTCCAGACTTCTGTAGAACATTTAACCCTTACATTTCAGAGGGAAACGAGTCCAGGTTCAGTGTTTAACCTCACGAACACTAATATAAAATACATTAAAGAATTTAATTCTAAATTGTTCAAACTAAAATATTAATAAAAAAAAACTTAATTAACTTAAAAAACCTAATACTTAAATTAATATGCTTTTATTAATATGATTTTAATCATTTTAATAATATTTTGCTCTTATTATTGAAACAACCAGTGAAACACGTATAATGTCATGTTACTA
>NC_083482.1:16715404-16790404 GCF_030014155.1 Tachysurus vachellii | reverse complement strand
AGTAAATATAAAAAACTATGTCATAGTCAGAAAGTTACCGATTCATTCCTTCTCTAATGTTCTGCTAAAGTCAAAATGGATTCTTCTTCCTCGACTTTTACCTCCTCTGTGTTTCAGCTCCATTTTTTTTGGTTATTTCTGCTGCTATTTTCTTTTTTTTTTCTTGTTGTACTTCTACAGTAGGTTCCTTCGCTTGTTTTCTCAATTATCTGATTTATTCATCATTCTTACGTTTTGCCGTCTGTCAGAGTTTCTTGGATGTTCATCGATAAAACAACGTCTGAGTTTCCGCTCTTGTGCCTTCACTCACTCGTCTCCACATAAAGACGCTGAAGCCCAGTAGTTTATCTCTCGGATATTTACGGCTTGTTTTTACCAAAAAAAAAACCAAACACGATTCTAAGTATTTAAAACTTTCTGTGTGATAAATTTCCGATTAAAAAATCATATATTTATATAATCAGTATAACAGTACAGAATCATGTATTTATTTAAAGATAAATTAATGATTTCTTGCTACAAAATGATTTTACATTCTATTTAATTTGATATAAATTTAATATAAATTCCGATCGATTGCATTGAAACATTTTACACGCAACAAAAACGATTTTTTGCTACATGCTAAAACAAGCTAAAATACGATGTCGATATTTAACCAATAAAGGTTTATTCAGATTATTCAAGCTAATATACAGATAAATATTTCTTACTTATGTCCTCGAACTTTTTTAAAATGCAAAAATATTTATATCCGAAAAAAAAAATTGAAATCAGGTAGAAAAAAAGGCATTAATAAATAATTAATAAATTTATTCGTTTTTTTTTGTTAATAAAAGAACCGAAAGGTCACCTGTCAGCCTCTTCAGCTCAAATTTGTATAATTGAAGAAATGCTGATTAATTTCCATGTGATTTTAATAGAGCTTTTCTCTGCTCTCATATTTCAGCTGGTATTTTCACCTAAAACTAAAGACATTATATAATATGTAAATTTCTGTGTTAATTTAAATTCGCTTCAATCTTTTGTCGCGTGCAGTAAAATATTTTATTAGCCGGTGATTAATACACGTGGTGTGTTATGAATCCGCTCGTTATATCGCGTGTTTAATTTCTCCTTATTTTACACTCCGTCTGTTTGCACTGACGAGGAAACATAAAGTCGACATCTTAACACGCATCGCTGGGATGTTGGGCTTTATATCGGTTACAGTCAGGCAGCTGTCATATACACGCTTCATGCCTTAAATCAATTCCTCGTAATGAGTCTCACCCTAATCACGTAGGCTGTCATGGCGTACCCATAATGCAATTGTAAAACTAGCCATGTGGGTCTATTTATCATCACTGTAAGGCATGATTGGTCAGATAGCACCGTGATGGCGGATCGGTATGAAATTATTCACTGTTCGGCTTGATGGTGACTAATGTTCTGTGCCTCTCTCTCCACTTTTCATTCGAAGATTTTTACTTTGGTTCCAGATTAATTTCGGCTTACAGAAAGGAAAATCAATTCTCAATCTATTTAATTTGACATGTGTGACGGACGCGGACTCCCTGCCACCCACCTGTGGGTAATTTATGCCCTGTTTTTTTTACCTGGAGTGCGATCGTATTACAAAGAGAATTGAATCCGCGGTCCCTGCGGTTTTCGCTAAATTTACCTTAAACTAAATCAGCTAAACCTACTGATGCTCAGCAATTGAAGCAGGGGTCTGAGGTCTCAGCTGCACAATAAATGACTCCTATTTTTCATAGTTTTATTCAATTGTTTTATCCATTTTGTCCATTCACCCAGCAGCGGCTCGTGATTTTGGTGACTTTATCACACGTAGCTCATGTTATAAACCACAAATCCAGTTGGGACTTGATAACATTTACTCATCCAGCCTATAGTTAAGCTGCCGGTTTTGAGCGGTTTTTAGTACACGGGTTTGTTTCAACATGTTTTCATTAATCAGAGTTACTGCGTTTCTTAAAAAAAAAGAACTGAAACTTTTAGGAAATTGAAAAAGAGACTTTGTTTTTATTCTTTTTTTCTCAGTGTAGGAAACGAGGTCAATGTGGTGCACAGCCATTTCTGATGTACTGTACAGACTTCATCTACTCTGTAATCCCCCTTTTCCCCTCACACAATCTGTACAATATCACTTCCTATAGAAATGCCTCTGTACATCAGACGCCTTCCCTGTGTTTGTGGAGATTCACTCAATTCTCATCATCTGCTACAAGAATCCTGGTGACTTCAGAGATTTTAGAACTCAGTCGTATTTCCTGTCCACTGTTCCGCCACAGAGCGTGGGGCAGAACTACTCCTGCCCCACTAAACCTCCATAAATGCCTGCTGCAATTCTTACTTTTCACCACTAGGTGCAAAGGAAAAGTCTAGAAAGATGAGCAAATCACCAGAGCATTCAAAAGCTGTGATCAATCTCTCACTCACCCACTCACTCACTCACTCATCTTCTACTGCTTATCCGAACTACCTCGGGTCACGGGGAGCCTGTGCCTATCTCAGGCATCATCAGGCATCAAGGCAGGATACACCCTGGACGGAGTGCCAACCCATCACAGGGCACACACACACACACACACTCTCATTCACTCACGCACTCACACACTACGGACAATTTTCCAGAGATGCCAATCAACCTACCATGCATGTCTTTGGACCGGGGGAGGAAACCGGAGTACCCGGAGGAAACCCCCGAGGCACGGGGAGAACATGCAAACTCCACACACACAAGGTGGAGGTGGCGGGAATCGAACCCCCAACCCTGGAGGTGTGAGGCGAACGTGCTAACCACTAAGACACCGTGCCCCCCTCGATCAATTATTTCACCTTAATTAAAATGTATGTGATCAATTATGGTATGTTAGATGAACAACAAGAACATAAAATAAATTAAATAATTAACTTTTTCACTGGACTGAATGATTGGCCTTTTTTTTGCTCTCATAATATACAGAGCGCCTGAGCACTTTGATGGTGCATATGTGTGGTGAAATGTTAACCGCTTGTGAGTCGACCTTCTTTTCGGATAAATAAGTAAAACCAGACCAACAGATGGGCATAAATACGTCTTCCAGATGAAAGCTGACAGCTCACAAGCTCAGAGATGTAGACAAGGCTCTTTGTTGATTTTTTTTTTTTCCTTTTTGCTGACTGATGCTGTGTTGAATGAGTGTCACTCGGTTCCTCGTGTGTCTGAGAGCATCTCGAGGGACGCCGGAGTCTCCGTTAAGTGGCCTTGCACGAAAAGACAACAGGTCATTCATGCGTGTCGGAGAATTCTCATCCCGGCAAGGTGAAAGGTTTATGATGCGGAGATGGATGTTTTAAAAAGTAATGATGCACTCTGCTGATAAATATTCCTCCATACTCACTTCCATACATGTTACCATTTTTTGAATGGATGAAAGTTAAACAAAACTCTCATCACCGATCTAATAACATCTACTAAAAGATTATAGAAGCTCATCCAGATTTGTTGAATTTGTAAAATTGAATTTCAAATTATGGATAAAATAAACAGTCTACTACATATTATGAGAGTGGACACAGAATTTTTGGATCCCGTTCCACCGTTTTTGTCCCGTGACCCACTTTTATCACAAATCTGTAAAATATGAGTGACATTCTGCTACAATAATTTGCTTTAATTCCCTGGTCGAAATCGGAGGCCTGGAGCGGACGGCCGTAATCCCGTCCTCTGTTGTCAGTCTGCTTTGTCATGCAGCGACATTACAATACTACTTTCTTGACATGGACCGGTGTCTCGAGACCGTCTGGTAATGGCCTTGTAAATCAAACATCAACTTTTACAACAGCTCAGTTGATAAACAGGATCCCAAATGACGCTGGAGGAAGCAATTTGAAAAGTTGGGAATTACAAAAAAAAAGAAAAAAGTTATCAAAGGAAAACAGTTTAGTGAAAAGCTCTGCTCCGGTTCGGTTCCGTTCGCTGTATCGCGTCTGGTTTTTGTACAGCTGGGTAACGCATGGTTACAATTTTCAAAATATAGGTATGAATACGTCATCCATGATCACGTTGTAGCCTTGCTACATTATTAAGGCCCACAAAAACAACATATTATGCATACTTGCTTTTTGGTTGAAAAGAGGCACGGTTTTGTTAATGTATATATGAGTTTATTTGTGTTTCAGGCCTTAATTTAAGTTCATTGTTTGTTTTGAGCTGGTTTTGAGTTTGTATGCCTTATATTAATATCCTTTATTTATGTTGTTAATTTTGGGGACTTTTAGGTTGAAATCCTATTAGTGGTGATTGAAGGGATTTTTATTTTGAAGGAGTACACCTGAGAGGAAGGAAGGCCTAGAGAATAAGGTAGGCAAATGGTGGAAGTTGTGCATGCTGTTCTCTCCTACAAGACTTTTTCAGGAGAATGTTTTGAGGTTTTTGGATCCCCTTTGTCCAGGAAAAGGTCTCCAGTTGAAACGCGGGTGGATTTTTGACTGCTAGGTTTCAAGAGACAATTGGATTACTTTTTTCTTTTTTTTCAACCTTGGGATTTATCTATTTTCTGGGATTATTCACTTTTCTACCATGGACTGAGAGAGGCCTAACTAAGGACTACCAAAAGACAGTCAGATAAGTGGTGAACAGTTGGTGTTTGTATTTTCTGTCCTAATATATGCATTTGTGTTTAATCCAGGTGTGTGTAATCTCGTCGGGTCCTTTTTTGGCCTATTAACCCAAGTTTTTCTAATTTAACACAGTATTTGAGTGCCTGAATTTTAGTGTAACTGAAGGTCCAAAGATCCGCTGAGACCGACTTGTTACAACATAGTTAATGTCACCACCAGCACCATCAAGGAATATCATTTGGACAAACTCAATAGGACCTGAGAAAAAGTAGTTGGAAGCTCATATTAATATAAAAAAAACAAGCAAGAGCTTTGGTCTTAGAAATCCGATAGCACATAAATATGAAGATTTGCTCCGACAGATTTCAGGACTGATTGCAGGAATAATCGATGCTGAAATATCCTTTAATTGATTCATATTTCTTCTTCTCTTCCAGGTGGAGGCACACTGCCAATAGTTTTCTTTCCCTGGATACAGATTCTGAGAGATAAGTTTCATCTGTGTGAGGTACACTGGGTGCCTGAAATTATGTAGCCACCTGACAGTCACATCCATATGTCTTGTTGAACATCCCATTCAGGATTTACTCCCTCGTTACTTTTCTCTGAAGGCTTTCCACTAGATGTTGGATCGTGTCTGTGTGGATTTGTGTTCGTTCAGCTACAAGAGCATCAGTGAGATCAGACTCTGATGTTGGGATGTTGAGGAGACTCCAGTTCCAGTTCATCCCAAAGGTGTTGAGTGGTGTTGAGTCAGAGTCAGGGCTCAGTGCAGGACACTCGAGTTCTTTACTCCAACCTTCACCTCCACACCATGTCTTCATGGAGCTCAGGGGCTTTGTGTACAGGGACATTGTCATGATGGAACAGGGTTTGTAGTTCCACTGAAGGGAAACTGGAACACTACAGAACACAGAGACGCTCAGTACAATTGTTTGCGACCTTGTGGGGATGTGATGGTGTAAATGTACTTTTGGCCATGGAGTATATAATCCAGTGACACAATTTATAATTTCTCCTGTGGATCTAGGTTAGGGATCACCTGGATCTTAAGCCATTTTTTTCCTGTGACATTTAAGTCATTAGCCACAGATTCCTCTTCCTGGGGGATCCTTAGGCACTCCAGCCCCCTGTGAGATCCTGGGTTGGCCCCAAAGTTTGGCCCCGGTCTGATGCAGTTCTAGTAGAAACCAACCATGAAGCATATTTTTAAGGATCAACTGACTCCTCTCATTTTGGAGGTGGAGTGGATCTACTACATGTCTGTCCCAGATTGCTGAGCAACTCATGGAGATCACAGATATTTAGCCCTTGTGGTGGATCAGAAATTCCAAATAACACAGTACAGTTTCAGAATCATCGAAGATTCAAGACTTGTATGAGGATTGGGGTCATTGGGGATCATTGTTTCAAGTTTCTTCCAAAAGATATAAAGTAAGGCACTTATGGTTTAACCGTTCTGGTAAAGACTGTGATCGATTGTTGTCGTTAAAAACATTTCCTGAGATCATGAGTTGTTTCTAGTCTTTAGAACATCTAGCTTTTCTCTCTCAGGCAATCTTGCAATCACTAGTGGAGAAGGTGAAAGGTTGAAATCAAGTTGGAAGATTGGTTAAAGAGGACGATCACAAATCCTCAAGCTCCACTTAATATCTCCCAGAGAAAGACTATTAAATATTCCGCCTTGGAAGCAGAGATCACAGATTTTGTCTAATTTTATCATCCATTTCCTGAGTAACGACTCATATTAAAAGTCACGTAAAAAAGGCAGTGCTGGTCTAACAGTGGTGTAATAGCTGCTGTGCTCTTCACAGTTGAACAAGCCTTCTTCATGATTCCACAGTGTCCTCTTTTCTCTCACCTTTAAAACACCTGCTTTCTGTAGCAGTAGTGAACGTTGGCTGTAATTATGCTGAGTGTACCACTTTACGCCCACACGCTGCTCTCTGCCTTCCCCGTCTTCCTCCAGATGACATTGGATAAACATGTCCTCATCTGTGATGTTGACACGATTAACTTTCTCCTGCTGAGCTTGCTCTGTCACAGAACACTTTAATCATCTATCCTTGCATCCATCCATTCATCCATCCCTCCATCCTTCCTACTGTCTCTGCTTTCCTGTCAACTCTCTGGAGGTCACGTCTCCAGAAATTAGAAGCTGCTGGATCAGGAGGCCAGAGGAAGTGCCAGTTATCCAAACTTAGGACACATCCCCTATCCTACGTATATTCTAAAATTAGATATGATTTGTTTTTATAAACGATTCAGTCTTGAGCTGATTCGTACTGTTGCACCGATTCTGAGCCGTATTTTTCACGTCGTCTCTTTGGACCGGCTTCGCTGTTGTGAATCCCGAAACATGGAAATCCAAACTTTACATTTTCAGAAAAAGTCAAGTCAAGTCAGGTCAAGGGGGGTCACGGTGGCTTAGTGGTTAGCACGTTGGCCTCACACCTCCAGGGTTGGGGGTTCGATTCCCGCCTCCGCCTTGTGTGTGTGGAGTTTGCATGTTCTCCCCGTGCCTCGGGGGTTTCCTCCGGGTACTCCGGTTTCCTCCCCCGGTCCAAAGACATGGTTGGTAGGTTGATTGGCATCTCTGGAAAATTGTCCGTAGTGTGTGATTGCGTGAGTGAATGAGAGTGTGTGTATGTGTTCGATGGGTTGGCACGCCGTCCAGGGTGTATCCTGCCTTGATGCCCGATGACACCTGAGATAGGCACAGGCTCCCCGTGACCCGAGGTAGTTCGGATAAGCGGTAGAAGATGAATGAATGAATGAATGAATGAATGAAAGTCAGGTCAAGAAGCTTTTATTGTCATTATAACCGTATATAGCTGAAGCAGTACACAGTGAAATAAGGACCATGAAGCTCAATAGCAATATAATACACTACACTACAGATACACAAAATAGCGCCTACTAGTGTACAGTCTGTACTGACTATTGTGCAAATATTTGTAACCAATAAGAGGATTTCTGTAAACATATGAACACTTACTGTACACGTCCTGTACAATTCCTCTTACTGCAGGGTTTCCCAAAGGAGAAGATTCTGCAGCACCAACATTTTTTTTTACTAAATGATTTATAGCTTGTAGATTGTAAATCAATATTCAGTACCAAAAAAAAAAACGTTTTGGCATCTTTTTTGGGTTCGTTTTCTCGACTTGCTGCTGCTCCACTCAGTCACGGTCAGTCGTGCGGTCGAGGAGCTCGCAGACGAAGACATATGGAGAAATTTGTCTGTGATTTTTGCAGAATTCCTGCGCTGGTGCAAGCAAACGAACAGAGTGAAATAATACATTAGAAATATTAATTTGTAAAATAAAGGAATAAAAGAAAGGTTGATGCATGTCACATGACCTGGTCACGTGTCTCACTAGCACTCACACCTGTATTGTGTTTTCTTTAATCGGCACCTCGGCTTAATGAGTGCGATATCATAGCTAAGGCCTTCAGGATGATATGTGTTATGGAAGAAGATCTTCACAGAGAGGTCTGCTGCTCCACTTATAGGATGGTCTGTGAGGCCCACCCGAACCGTCCATAAAGAGGGATTAGCAAAGCTAGAACACAGAGAGAAAAGAAAGGAATGATTGCATTTATAGTTTTAATCTCTAACAGAAATTATTCAATAACTACATGGACAACAATGCAAATGTGAGTGGCGAGTGGAAGTGAGGAACCATGCTATCTTCTAACAATGGTGTGAAGTATTGATGTGTATGAGACTGTCATGGACGGCTTGGAATATTCCCTGTCTGAACACCAGTGTATCACGGATGTTTGCCCCTTCCTTAAATTCTGGTTCTCTCGTAGCCGTCATTATTTGTCATGGTTTTGTTGATGTCATGTTTTGTTTGTCACTTTGTCGTCCGTAGCCTTGCTCATAGTCTTTATGTTTTGGCAGTTTGGTTTGTAGTTAATGGTTTTTTCTCCTTTGTTTTTCCACAATAAAAGTCTGCACCTGATCCCGAAGCCTCTCCGACTCCCTGATAGCATGAGGACGAGTATACTGTAGCTCGCTCTCAGCTAGTTGCAACTTTACGATTCGACACACGTTCTTATGTGTAAATGTACTGTACCCTCATTCATTTTAAACCTCTCCCTTCAGTTTGGGCTTTTTGTGAAAACCTTACAACAAAAGTTTTAACCTGAGTCTTTACCACTGAACAGATTGGTTTGTCCCTTGTTATGTTTTGCTAGCCGGATGAGCTAAATCACTCGATGTGGATCGAGATGGTTAGAGTCTGATTCTCATTTAATAATCTTCTAAAGAAACGCTCATTAAAGCTGTTTGGGCAACACACGGATCAGCTGCTTCCTTTTTTTTCACGTCCTGTTTTAATATTAAACTTTAGTCTTATGAGCTTACGACTCGTAACGGCAGCGAGGAGCAAAATCGTCGAGGAGGGAGCGTAAAGGGAGATGAAAAGAGGCGTATATTCATCCTCCTACAGTCTCTTCCTCTTCTTCTCCCTCTCCTCCTCGGCTGCACGCTACACCGCTGCACTTCCATTTATTGTGCCGAAGTAATTACTCCTGAGTAGAAGCTCATCAAGTGGAGAATTTCAAATGATTTCCCCATATTTGGGCCGAGTGAACCATGGAATATAGAAAATGATGAATTAGAAACGTATTTACCGCGGGCCGGATGAGGAAGGTTAAAGCAATTAAGCTGAATGGTTTCGCCTGGGAGTCCGAGAACCGCTCAGCAGAAGAGACTTCGCCTCTGATTCTCTCATTCTTAATGTTTAACCCTCTTCTTCAGTTCAGTACTTAGCCATGGACCCGGGGCATGACTTTACATCTTACAGCAATTTTAAAATTACCCCTTCCACTTATCTCCATGACGGTTAGCAATAAACCCAAAACCCAGCCTCAGTCTGACAGATTCTCCTCTTAGCTCCTCTAAAGGTTAATATCCTTTATATTTTTACCACCACACACCATTTTGCTATTGTTTGTGAAAATAAATAAATAAATAAACAAAAATAAAAATATTTTATTATATTAAACCACATGCAGATCTCTCCCTACACTACAGCTAACACCTCATTAACTCTTTATACTACAGTGTTAATCAGATGCCTTTATCCAGAGCTGCTTGTAGAAAAGTTTTAAAATCTGGAGCAAAAACATATTTATCCTCGTGTTCAATACGTCGGTGTCTAAGAGCAGAATCCAGAACAAAATCCAAATCAGTTATTTTATATTACTGAAATTAATTAAATATTATAAAACAGGCAGATAAATAAAGTATTTAGGTCATTAATTGACAGTTATGAAGTAACTTGTTTCAGAATGATTGTGATAAACATAACATATAAAAAATAAAATAAGAACCATGCATTTTAATAAATAAATAAGTGTAACATGAGAATAATCATATTATCAACGAAAAAAGAAAGAAAGAAAGAAAGAAAGAAAGCAACAAGGTGACAAGATTTGCCACTCACATTATTATTCATTCATTCATTCATTCATTCATTCATTCATTCATTCATCTTCTACCGCTTATCCGAACTACCTCGGGTCACGGGGAGCCTGTGCCTATCTCAGGCGTCATCGGGCATCAGGGCAGGATACACCCTGGACGGAGTGCCAACCCATCACAGGGCACACACACACTCTCATTCACTCACACAATCACACACGACGGACAATTTTCCAGAAATGCCAATCAACCTACCATGCATGTCTTTGGACCGGGGGAGGAAACCGGAGTACCCGGAGGAAACCCCCGAGGCACGGGGAGAACATGCAAACTCCACACACACAAGGTGGAGGTGGGAATCGAACCCCCAACCCTGGAGGTGTGAGGCGAACGTGTTAACCACTAAGACACCGTGACCCATTATTATTATTATTATTATTATTATTATTATTATATTTCTATTACCATATAATTGAGTCAGAACTTAACTTTTTTGTTGTTGAGGCTTTGCACTGATTGCTTTTTCCGTGCTTCCAGATGCCTGTGATCTTTTCCTTCATTAGTATTTTGTGGGCGTCACTATATGCAAATGAGCTGTGCTATGAACACACTGTAAATTACATCTGTTATAGTAGATAAAAGCTGAAATAATCTGACTCTTGTATCCATTGTTAAATGATATCTGCTGGAAAATAACTGGACCCTATAATTGACCTAACACAGGTAATAAAAATAAAAATAGTAACACACGCACACACACACGTACACACACACACACACACGCACACGCACGCACGCACGCACGCACGCACACACACACACACACACACACACTTCCACAGACTTTTTAAATGAGACCTGGTGTAAGTAAAGTTTATTAAACCTGTCTATCACAGACGCAGGTCAGGTATCAGAGCCTGGAGTTTTACCCCTCAGTTCATATCGTTATCCAGCTCTCATCTGTCTTACTGCATAAAGCAGAAGAATCCCAACATTTTAATGAAACCCCACACGTTTGACCCCGAGGTCCTGTGTTCATGTGCTCTGTTTATCAGATGTGATGTTAACTGGAAGCATTTTATCCTCTTTCTTATTAGTTACATCTGCTCACTGATCCAATTATTTATGCAGTTACACTGTGTATGACCTTGTAACACAGACGCCCGCTGTGTGTGTGTGTGTGAGTGTGTGTGTGTGTGTGTGTTTACAGCATGTCAGCATTATTGTAATACACAGCAGGAAACAGGTTTCTTATAAAAATTAAAAAAGATTAGAGAATATTTTTAATAAATAAAATGTGTGATTTAAATAAAACAAACAGCATGAATTTTATTAGGACACATGGGCGTGTCTTTAATTAGGACACATGGGCGTGTCTTTAATCAGGACACATGGGCGTGTCTTTAATTAGGACACATGGGTGTGTCTTTAATTAGGACACATGGGCATGTCTTAATTAGGACACATGGGCGTGTCTTTAATCAGGACACATGGGCGTGTCTTTAATCAGGACACATGGGCGTGTCTTTAATCAGGACACATGGGCGTGTCTTTAATCTAGACACATGGGCGTGTCTTTAATTAGGACACATGGGCGTGTCTTTAATCAGGACACATGGGCGTGTCTAATTAGGACACGTGGGCGTGTCTTTAATTAGGACACATGGGCGTGTCTTTAATTAGGACACATGGGCGTGTCTTTAATTAGGACACATGGGTGTGTCTTTAATTAGGACACATGGGCGTGTCTTTAATTAGGACACATGGGCGTGTCTTTAATTAGGACACATGGGCGTGTCTTTAATTAGGACACATGGGCGTGTCTTTAATTAGGACACATGGGCGTGTCTTTAATTAGGACACATGGGCGTGTCTTTAATTAGGACACATGGGCGTGTCTTTAATTAGGACACATGGGCGTGTCTTTAATTAGGACACATGGGCGTGTTACACATATTATATTAAATATGTAAATAAAAGTCAATAATTGCATCAAAGTGTTGTAGAGAGAATTTATTTAAAGTGTTCTTCATCCCTCTGCTACACAAAAGCTCTATTTTAACATACACTGCATCGTCTTCTCTAGATATGAGTTTTATTCTCGCTGGAGCTGATGATTACTTTCTTGACCAGTGGGTTTAAAGCTCCATTCGGCCATCGTAAAAAACTTTTATCAGAGCCACTCTAACGTGTTCATCCTCTAAAGCAATGACGGATTATGATGAAGGAAAAAGTGAAAAGCAGATAAAAAAGGCCGGGCTCTCAGACAGGAGCGCTCTTCTGTCGTTTGTTTAATATGTTATTGAATGAATTAACGTGAGGATTAATGTGTTGTTAAATTGTGCAGCCTGCGTGAGAGTGAACACCTTCGTCAGCTGCTTTTCTGCACAATATTTAAGGCGACGTATTAATCCCACATCATTTACTTTAAGGCCAGAGCTGTGAACGCTCACTGCTCCAGAGGTGTCATCTATTGTGCATTACAGTAAGAGACAGACAGAGAGAGAGAGAGAGAGAGAGAGAGAGAGAGAGAGAGAGACAGAACAGTAGAATCATTCTTTTATGGTGCAGAGGAGAGTCACGGCAACTTTCTGACAGTTTCATCAGACGTTATTTCACCCTAATGCTCATGAAATTGACACGTTTTTGGCTTTGATCAAACGGCGGTGCGCGATTCTGAAAGAAGTGTTTGGCATGATTCCTGTGACAGAGTGTACATCTTCAAAACAACGCTTCAAGCCATGTGCACAGTGTGTGAAAGACACCGAGTGAGGAGTAGAAGCTCATTTACTCCACAAAAGAAAAAGAAGAGACGGGAGAAAGCGGCAGCCATTTTGTCTGTTGTCTGTGTGGTTTATGAGGCTGACGGAAAGCGTTCGGGTCGTTATTTTACATTTAAATCCCTAAATTGAGTTTTTTAATGAACTCCGTCGTCATTTTTGTTCTCTCCTTTTATAAGATACATACAAAAGATTTTATGAGGTGAGCTGAGTTGTAACCTACTGCACTGTTAAAACTGTCTTCTCTTCTTCATTAGAATAGATATTTTTTGTCGTACAGTATAGCAGCACATCTGGATCGTCTTCTCGGTGAAATCTCGGTCTAAAGCTAAGTCTGGACCTCGTAGCAGAGGCAGCCAAGTTTACGGCTGAGTTCATGAACAGGTTTTACATGATGGTGTTTAATCACAGTTACAGTTCTACAGTGATGATAAGTTTCATATTAAAACATTCCCAAAAACCGTCTCATTACGCAAGCAGCTGATTTTAAGTTTTGACGATCGTGAGAACACGACTAAATGATACGAGCCTAAAAATCTTTTCACCTCCTTCGCTATCACAAACTACAAATTTGTCAAGGCCAAATAGAACTTAACTAACTTGTTTAACTGGATATGATCTGATTTTAGAAGATTAATCGAGGAGACTCGAGCTGAGCCGAACGGTTTGTCGGATGCTTCGATAAATCGGAAGGTAAGATTTAAAGGAACTCTAAATGCGGTCACAATTGTATAAAAACCAGAAAGTATAAAAAAAGTACATTTCGTCGAGCTTTTCACGACCTTGATCCAGCACCTACGTTAAACTAAATCCTGTGTATAAAATAATAAAGAAAGCTTTTTTGGGGCCCCTCAAAGGCTCTGAGATTTCAGAGACTCCTAAAAAGCATTTTATATTATATATATATATATACAAGAGAACAAGTTTATATATAAAAAAAAAATTTATATATAAAAATATATATATATATATATATATATATATATATATATATATTTTTTTTTTTTTTATATATAAACTTGTTCTCTTGTTTCCCAGAAGAACAAGAACCTATTTGTTTCACACATTCTGGTGATGAATATGTAGTATTAGAGCCGAGACATAAAAAATGAATGTCTCACAATCTAATGCGACAGCGGTGCTGATGTCTCCCCCTGAAGCTAAAGAAGTCCAGGCTTCTGCCATCCGCCCCGAACATTAATCATAATCACAGCGGCGGCATCGTGAGCTCTGACTCGGCTCCTTCCTGATTGGTGCCGTGTAGCCTTTGTCACTCTGGAGAGTCGACACTTTCTGTGTCACACAGCCAGAGAGGATGGCATCAAGCTTGTTAGGAGGAAGAGAGCTCCTCTTCAGTGTGAGGGGGCAACCGTCAGGGGGACAGGGCACAAAAAGGGCTCTTACTGCTGAGCTGCTGCGCATGTCGTCTCATAATACGCGTCTTTTTTATTTCCTTCTACAAGAAGGCCAAGAGGCTGTGGACATACTGAACAAATTTGTGGACACAAGGCGTCTCCTGGGGACATTTTCCCTCGGTCAGACGTCCTCTCGCTGTCTTCCAGACTTTCACAACCCACTGAGATTTCACTGGATTGAAGATGACGAAGGTTACAAGCTCAAACTTTACATCGTTAATGAAATAGTTTGCTCATAATGTTTACTGAACATAACATAAAAAAGGTCCATCGTACGTCGATAAATCCGTCATTACGTCAATGTCCACATTTACATTATTTACATTCACACCACAAAACCAGTGAAAAGACTTGAAGTGCTACAAAACTCTGGTGTAAATTCTCCTGCGACTGATTTACAACTAAATTCTGGTGACACGCTAACCAGTTACCTGTGACGAGTGACGAGTAGATTCACTGAGTGAGGATGAAGATGTTTTTTTGTCTGTTGATCGATCAATTGATCAGAGTGACTTTCTATTTGGGCCTTTTTACCCCTGTTCACTTCATGTGTTTTCTCTGGGCCTTTTTACCCCTGTTCACGTCATGTGTTTTCTCTGGGCCTTTTTACCCCTGGTCACTTCATGTGTTTTCTCCGGGCCTTTTTACCCCTGGTCACTTCATGTGTTTTCTCCGGGCCTTTTTACCCCTGGTGACTTTGTGTGTTGTCTCTGATCCGATAGCTATCTGATTTGTTAAAACTGTTCCATTTACATTAGACCACGTAAATGCGTCTCGGCGAATCGGATATCGATCCGATCTTTCTACTCCCGCCCAAAATGCAAATATATTTTACCTCATTTCCGGGGTAATTGAAATGGAACACGTTTTGTTGTATGCAGTTTTCAGAACGCGATCAAAAAGAAGACGAAAAAACCCGTTATGATGGTTATGCTACAAAAAACAGCATTTACATTTATTTGTTTCTGGCGCGATGCACGACTCGTGAGTCACCTGCGAGTGACGTACTTCTGTTTGGGAGGAGTTTAGCGCTGACGTATGTGGCTTGAACAACCACATTCATTTACACCTGTCCAGTTTCATCTGAAACGCGTCCCAGACCACCTCCTGAAGGGGTTTGTACCGTCGGATTTATATCCGTCTCCAAAACGTTTCGGAGGGCATTTAGACCTGGTCTTTTTACCATCGGGTAGATATCGGATCACAGAAAACACATGAAGTGACCAGGTGTAAAAAGCCCCATTGATGTTCATGCTGTGAGCAGCCGTTTGGATTTGACGTCACTTGCTAAACTTAGTTTACATCCTCTAGTCGACTGCAGCGTTAAACCAGAAAGGAGAGTTTTCACAGATTTTTAGATTCTCGATTGTATTTATATTCTATGGTCTGATTAGCGAGATCATGATATGGTTCATTGAAAGGAAAACGGCACTGATGACGCTAACAGAACGTTTAAATTTGATTGGACAGAGAGGTACAATATGTGTTACATTCAGTGAACGTACCCCATTCCTTACCTCCTTTCTTCCTTCATACTGTAGCTCTAAACTATTATTGATAGTACAACATAAAAAGCTGACTGTTGTCACCGTTCAGTCTTGTTCACGGTTTATCCCGACTTTTGTAAGCAACAAATTTTCAGTGAATGCTCCTGCCTCAGACGGTTTCATCACTCGGGAGCTTCACACCGCTCGTCTTTGATCCGAGTCTCTTTTCATTACTTCAGGAAGTAGATAATAAAAAGGGAAGCGGCATCAGAGATCCGCCTGAGGGCTCGACCACCTGTGAAAGCACTTCAAGCGCTGCTTCCTTCTCCAGCATGGGCCTGGGGAAAGACAAGAAACATCTAAAGATGCAAACCAAGGACTCATGACCTCTCATCATCTGCTCTGACTTTCCTTTTCAGCAGCCAGAATTCCAGTTGAGAATTTTGTCCTCATCTTTATGGAGGACAAGGTGGAGAGACAGGGATAAGATCTCGGGAAGAGGATGTGTGAAATCCCTGAAACGTTCCAGGAGTCGGAACGTTACAGAAATAAAAGAGACATGAAAGTATGTTTGAAGTGTCTGAGTTTCACCTTGCTCTGAACAGGAACTCACACAGAGTCGCTTTCTTTGAGGACACGTTGAAGTTACAAAAGCAAATAAAGGATAAGGAAGTAAATAACAAGGAAAAGTACTGTGGGAAAAATACAAACAACAAAATTTAGCTTTGACGGCGCTCCCAGACGTTCCTCCGGTCCCTTCTGTCTTCTCTCTTCTCTGTGTTCATGGACAGATACGTATTGATTTTCAGTTTTGTATCACTGGGGAAAAAATAAACTGTCCACAAGGATGTTTCCCTCTGAGGCAGTTTATTGTTTACACTCAGTGACAAAGTCAATACTAATAAAAAAAATAAAAATGACAAGGATTTCCAAGATGGACCCCTGAGACCGGCTCGGATCCATGAGTCGATGTCGTATACATAAAAACCTGTGATTTAGCAGCGGCACAGAGAGAGAGACAGGAATGATATATTCATTTTCATTTCAACGTCAAGGTCCTATCCGGGTTTCTGGTGAGATCGCTGCAAGCCGGCGTTCCTGCTCTCGGCATCGCCAGAGACACGATTAGAGGCCTTGATCCTTCTCGTGGCTGGAACAAGACCTCAATCTCTCACTATCTACGCTTTAATCAAATCCCTGCTTTTTTCCCTGCCACAAAACTGTCACTGGCAGAAAATAAGCCCTCTCTCATCAAAGAGGAGCTTCAATTGATTTTCCAGGCCATGGAATGTTTTATTCAGAAAGTTTGAGGCCAGGACGTGATGGGAGAAGGAAAAAAAAAAAGAAAACGAAATCCACCTGCATCCCACATCAGGCAAATTACTTCTGACTTTTAATTTATTTCAGCAGGAAATGGGAAGCTACATCGTAACCACAGTCAATAGGCGAGCGGAGGAGAGAGGTGCAATCAGGCAGGACTGTCAGCTTTAATAGGCTGAGCGAGCTCCAATCTGCTCCTCCTGACACACTCCCACTTCTTCCTAAATAAAAAAAAAATCCCAGGGTCGTCTGTTCGCCATGTCCTTCCTAAACACAACCGAACACTCGCACATCACACTGTGTTCAAAGGCAACATGGCGAAGATTCGTTTAGAGGAAGAAGAAAAAAGGGAAGTGTTTTTTTTTAGCTGCATCACAGAGGTCTGGGTATCATTAGTGTCTTTTAACATCTGTACACATCTTTATTCTGACTGTGCGGATGCTTAACCGTTGTTTCTATAGTAACAGCTCGTTCTCAGGGACGTGTGTAATCGTCGATGTGTGAAGGTTTCTGTACAGTTTATAGAAGGAGTCTCCAGTGTCGGTGTCTGTAAAAGTCAAAGGTAAAGCTGTTTCTCGTGTTTTCAAGTTATTTAAAGTTCCTCATTAACACTAATTCACTAATTGTCAAGGATTATCAAGCATTAACATACCCTAACGTTACGATAACACAGGCGCTCTACGTGTGACGTCTAATGCATCTGAATGGTGAAAAGGACCGGAAAGTTCCAGATCATTTATCTAGTAGAAAAGTTAAAAGCAGCTGGAATTTCTTTTTCTTTACAAAATGTGAAAGGAAGCAGCACAAAGTAAACAAACTGAAGTACCAGAACCCATAGAATAGAAAGTGTTGTGATCATGTGACATGGAGGGGCTGATGGGTAATGTAGTCCTATTTCAGCCTAACCATGACATCTAATAGAACGGGGGGCATAGAAGCCTTTATTATCACCCCATATACATTATAGCACAGTGGAATTCTTTTCTTCACATACCCCAACTGAGGAGGTTGGGGTCAGAGTGCAGGGGCAGCTATGATACAGTGCCCCTGGAGCAGGGAGGGTTGAGGGCCTTGCTCAAGGGCCCAACAGTGGCAGCTTGGTTGTGCTGGGGCTTGAACCCCGATCCTCCGATCAACAACCCAGAGGCTTAATCAGTTGAGCCACCACTATCTATCTATCTATCTATCTATCTATCTATCTATCTATCATATTATTTACTCAGCAACAGACTGCATTAAACTTTCTATAAACTTTCATACCAGATGACCAAACTATGTGCACACCTGAGCATCACACCTGCATGAGCTTCTTCCCACCTTAATTCCTCCTCTACTGGACCAAACCCTGGTCATCTCTCCATCACAGTTAACTGGTGTCTCTGTCTGTTTCTGGAGTTACCCTCCCTCTCTCTCTCTCTCTCTCTCTCTCTCTCTCTCTCTCTCTCTCTCTCTCTATCTATCTATCTATCTCTTTCTCTCACTCTTCTTCAAACCCTGATCTGTCCATCAGCCTGCCAGATAATGAGGTGTGGTTTATCACTCCAGAGAACACGTTTCCACTCATCCAATGCTTTACACCACTCCATCTACTCATGGTGATCTGAGGCTGGTGTGCAGTTTCTCAGCCTTGAAGCCCATCTCATGAAGCTCATGATGCACAGTTCTCCTGCTGATGTTGCTTCCAGACGATTGTGTGGTCTACCTCTTCATTGATGAGATGTTTTTATTTTATCTCACTGACCAATCCAGCAGACATTCCAGGACCTGAAAAGCAGGCATCCTGTACCAGCAATGAGTATAGCTGAAAAACCGAACCGATTCATGCGGATGGGGTGCACATACTATTGGTCATAGAGGCTGTCCAGTCTGGTGTGTTGGATGGAAGTGGTGGAAGTGATGGTTGGCTGGAGGGATGTTCACTTATTTACTGCATTAATTACATGAATACAGCAGCTTGAGTAACGTTAATAATGTAATCACCGCTTGTGTTAATGAATAGTTTGACTGTTAACTACATACATAATGAACACCTGCATTAACTCCTGTTTACTCCACCAATGGTGTAATGATCACTATGCATATATTAACATATATTAAATTCAATTCAAATTAATTACATTTCATGGTGACCAATATAAACTTAATAACTGTTTTCACTCAGAGAGTATAAGTGCACACACTCACACACACACACACACACACACACACACACACACACACACACAGCTGATTATCAACATGCTGTAATTTAATTTGAAGTAATTTATGCAAATTATTTTTAATCATGTAAGTTGAATCAGTGTAAGTTATCACCTTAATTATTGCTTACATTACACAGAGTTTATTCATTACAGCTGGATACTTTCTTCATGTTAACAACAAACTACAGAACATAAAGTTTTACACACACACACACACACACACACATGGGTAAGGTTCAGTCAGTGAGGTTCTGAGATATCCTTAAATAGTGATACCAATTGTGTTAAACAAATACATCTATTATCTACATCTTGTCTCTCTCTATTTGTGTTTGTGTATATATTGTGTTAGTGTATACAGTACATTGTGTTAGTGTAGATATTGTGTCTAAGTATACATTGTGTTTGTGTGTACATTGTGTTTGTGTATACATTGTGTTTGTGTATATATTGTGTGTGTGTATATATTGTGTTAGTGTATACATTGTGTCTGAGTATACATTGTGTTTGTGTATACATTGTCTTTGTGTATACATTGTGTTTGTGTATACATTGTGTTTGTGTATATATTGTGTCTAAGTATACATTGTGTTTGTGTGTACATTGTGTTTGTGTATACAGTATATTGTGTTTGTGTATATATTGTGTTAGTGTATACATTGTGTCTGAGTATACATTGTGTTTGTGTATATATTGTGTTTGTGTATATATTGTGTTAGGTTATACATTGTGTCTGAGTATACATTGTGTTTGTGTGTACATTGTGTTTGTGTATATATTGTGTTTGTGTATATATTGTGTTTGTGTATATATTGTGTTTGTGTATATATTGTATACATTGTGTTTGTGTATACATTGTGTTTGTGTATATATTGTGTTTGTGTATATATTGTGTTTGTGTATATATTGTGTTTGTGTATATATTGTATACATTGTGTTTGTGTATACATTGTGTTTGTGTATATATTGTGTTAGTGTATACATTGTGTCTGAGTATATATTGTGTTTGTGTATATATTGTGTTTGTGTATATATTGTGTTAGTGTATACATTGTGTCTGAGTATACATTGTGTTTGTGTGTACATTGTATTTGTGTATATATTGTGTTAGTGTATACATTGTGTTTGTGTATACATTGTGTTAGTGTATATATTGTGTTAGTGTATACATTGTGTCTGAGTATACATTGTGTTTGTGTATACATTGTGTTAGTGTACTGTATATATTGTGTTAGTGTATACATTGTGTCTGAGTATACATTGTGTTTGTGTATATATTGTCTTTGTGTATATATTGTGTTAGTGTATACATTGTTTCTGAGTATACATTGTGTTTGTGTGTACATTGTGTTTGTGTATACATTGTGTTTGTGTATACATTGTGTTTGTGTATATATTGTATACATTGTGTTTGTGTATACATTGTGTTTGTGTATATATTGTGTTTGTGTATATATTGTGTACATTGTGTTTGTGTATACATTGTGTTTGTGTATATATTGTATACATTGTGTACATTGTGTTTGTGTATACATTGTGTACATTGTATTTGTGTATACATTGTGTACATTGTGTTTGTGTATACTTTGTGTTTGTGTATACATTGTGTACATTGTGTTTGTTTATACATTGTGTTTGTGTATACATTGTGTACATTGTGTTTGTGTATACATTGTGTTTGTGTATACATTGTGTACATTGTGTTTGGGTATACATTGTGTTTGTGTATACATTGTGTACATTGTGTTTGTGTATACATTGTGTTTGTGTATACATTGTGTTTGTGTACACATTGTGTACATTGTGTTTGTGTATACATTGTGTTTGTGTATACATTGTATACTTTGTGTTTGTGTATACATTGTGTACATTGTATTTGTGTATACATTGTGTACATTGTGTTTGTGTATACATTGTGTTTGTGTATACATTGTATACTTTGTGTTTGTGTATACATTGTGTACATTGTGTTTGTGTATACATTGTGTTTGTGTATACATTGTATACTTTGTGTTTGTGTATACATTGTATACATTGTGTTTGTGTATACTTTGTGTTTGTGTATACATTGTGTTTGTGTATACATTGTATACTTTGTGTTTGTGTACACATTGTGTACATTGTGTTTGTGTATGCATTGTGTTTGTGTATACATTGTATACTTTGTGTTTGTGTATACATTGTGTTTGTGTATACATTGTGTACATTGTGTTTGTGTATACATTGTGTTTGTGTATACATTGTGTACATTGTGTTTGTGTATACAT
Source organism: Tachysurus vachellii (assembly GCF_030014155.1). Classification (NCBI taxonomy): domain Eukaryota; kingdom Metazoa; phylum Chordata; class Actinopteri; order Siluriformes; family Bagridae; genus Tachysurus; species Tachysurus vachellii. Next base: position 16,768,889 of record NC_083482.1, on the reverse strand, counting down.
TGTGTTTGTGTATACATTGTATACTTTGTGTTTGTGTACACATTGTGTATACATTGTGTTTGTGTATACATTGTGTACATTGTGTTTGTGTATACATTGTGTTTGTGTATACATTGTATACATTGTGTTTGTGTATACATTGTGTTTGTGTATACATTGTGTTTGTGTATACATTGTATACATTGTGTTTGTGTATACTTTGTGTTTGTGTATACATTGTGTTTGTGTATACATTGTGTACATTGTGTTTGTGTATACTTTGTGTTTGTGTACACATTGTGTACATTGTGTTTGTGTATACATTGTGTTTGTGTATACATTGTGTACATTGTGTTTGTGTATACATTGTGTTTGTGTATACATTGTATACATTGTGTTTGTGTATACATTGTGTTTGTGTATACATTGTGTTTGTGTATACATTGTATACTTTGTGTTTGTGTATACATTGTGCTTGTGTATACATTGTGTACATTGTGTTTGTGTATACATTGTGTTTGTGTATACATTGTATACTTTGTGTTTGTGTACACATTGTGTACATTGTGTTTGTGTATACATTGTGTTTGTGTATACATTGTGTACATTGTGTTTGTGTATACATTGTGTTTGTGTATACATTGTATACATTGTGTTTGTGTATACATTGTGTTTGTGTATACATTGTGTTTGTGTATACATTGTGTTTGTGTATACTTTGTGTTTGTGTATACATTGTGTTTGTGTATACATTGTGTACATTGTGTTTGTGTATACTTTGTGTTTGTGTACACATTGTGTACATTGTGTTTGTGTATACATTGTGTTTGTGTATACATTGTGTACATTGTTTGTGTATACATTGTGTTTGTGTATACATTGTATACATTGTGTTTGTGTATACATTGTGTTTGTGTATACATTGTATACATTGTGTTTGTGTATACTTTGTGTTTGTGTATACATTGTGTTTGTGTATACATTGTATACATTGTGTTTGTGTATACATTGTGTACATTGTGTTTGTGTATACTTTGTGTTTGTGTATACATTGTATACTTTGTGTTTGTGTGTACATTGTATACTTTGTGTTTGTGTATACATTGTGTACATTGTGTTTGTGTATACATTGTTTGTGTATACATTGTGTTTGTGTATACTTTGTGTTTGTGTATACATTGTGTTTGTGTATACATTGTGTACATTGTGTTTGTGTATACTTTGTGTTTGTGTACACATTGTGTACATTGTGTTTGTGTATACATTGTGTTTGTGTATACATTGTGTACATTGTGTTTGTGTATACATTGTGTTTGTGTATACATTGTGTTTGTGTATACATTGTATACATTGTGTTTGTGTATACTTTGTGTTTGTGTATACATTGTGTTTGTGTATACATTGTGTACATTGTGTTTGTGTATACATTGTGTTTGTGTATACATTGTATACTTTGTGTTTGTGTACACATTGTGTACATTGTGTTTGTGTATACATTGTGTTTGTGTATACATTGTGTACATTGTGTTTGTGTATACATTGTATACTTTGTGTTTGTGTGTACATTGTATACTTTGTGTTTGTGTATACATTGTATACTTTGTGTTTGTGTGTACATTGTATACTTTTTGTTTGTGTATACATTGTGTACATTGTGTTTGTGTATACATTGTGTTTGTGTATACATTGTGTTTGTGTATACTTTGTGTTTGTGTATACATTGTGTACATTGTGTTTGTGTATACATTGTGTTTGTGTATACTTTGTGTTTGTGTATACATTGTATACTTTGTGTTTGTGTATACATTGTGTACATTGTGTTTGTGTATACATTGTGTACATTGTGTTTGTGTATACATTGTGTACATTGTGTTTGTGTATACATTGTATACTTTGTGTTTGTGTACACATTGTGTTTGTGTATACATTGTGTTTGTGTATACATTGTATACTTTGTGTTTGTGTATACATTGTGTTTGTGTATACATTGTGTACATTGTGTTTGTGTATACATTGTGTACATTGTGTTTGTGTATACATTGTGTTTGTGTATACATTGTATACTTTGTGTTTGTGTATACATTGTGTTTGTGTATACATTGTATACTTTGTGTTTGTGTATACATTGTGTTTGTGTATACATTGTGTACATTGTGTTTGTGTATACATTTTGTACATTGTGTTTGTGTATACATTGTGTTTGTGTATACATTGTGTTTGTGTACACATTGTGTTTGTGTGTACATTGTGTTTGTGTACACATTGTGTTTGTGTATACTTTGTGTTTGTGTACACATTGTGTTTGTGTGTACATTGTGTACATTGTGTTTGTGTATACATTGTGTACATTGTGTTTGTGTATACATTGTGTACATTGTGTTTGTGTATACATTGTATACTTTGTGTTTGTGTATACATTGTGTACATTGTGTTTGTGTATACATTGTGTACATTGTGTTTGTGTATACACTGTGTACATTGTGTTTGTGTACACATTGTGTTTGTGTATACTTTGTGTTTGTGTATACATTGTATACTTTGTGTTTGTGTACACATTGTGTTTGTGTATACATTGTGTTTGTGTATACATTGTGTACATTGTGTTTGTGTACACATTGTGTTTGTGTATACTTTGTGTTTGTGTACACATTGTGTTTGTGTGTACATTGTGTTTGTGTACACTTTGTGTTTGTGTATACATTGTGTACACATTGTGTTTGTGTGTACTTTGTGTTTGTGTACACATTGTGTTTGTGTATACATTGTGTTTGTGTACACATTGTGTTTGTGTACACATTGTGTTTGTGTGTACATTGTGTTTGTGTACACATTGTGTTTGTGTGTACATTGTGTTTGTGTACACATTGTGTTTGTGTATACTTTGTGTTTGTGTACACATTGTGTTTGTGTGTACATTGTGTTTGTGTACACATTGTGTTTGTGTATACTTTGTGTTTGTGTACACTTTGTGTTTGCAGGTCAGATGTTACTCCTCAGTGTGAAAGCTCTGGTGTTTTTACAGAAACACACCATATTAATAAACTCCACCACTTTGTACCTGAAGAGTTTTTTACCGTGAGGTTTAAACTGATGGCTGAGAGACGAGACGGCGGTGTGATTGTGACGGCGCGGCGCCTCTGGGTGTGTCACCGGATGGAGGATGAGTGTGTGGAGCGTCAGCTTTTATCTCGGTGCAGTTTGCTCTTCTACACACTAATGAAGTGTCTTCCAGACAAGATTAAATGGTAAAGAGGAGAAACACACACACACACACACACACACACACCTGGACTGTGGTCACTGACACACACTGACACACACTGACATCATATTTTGAGCTGTAGGTTTGTGTGTGTGCGGTTGTGTGAGTGTGTGATGATTTGTGAATGTGTGTCATGTTTGAGTGGAGTTGTGTGGGTCTGATTGTGTTGAGTGTGTGTTACATTTGGGTAGTGTGCAGAGTGTGTAACTGAGTGCTGTGTGTGTGTTATATATGGGTAGTGTGCAGAGTGTGTAACTGAGTGCTGTGTGTGTGTTATATATGGGTAGTGTGCAGAGTGTGTAACTGAGTGCTGTGTGTGTCTGTGTTATATTTGGGTAGTGTACAGAGTGTGTAACTAAGTGGTGTGTGTGTGTGTACGTTTTTGTGTGTGTGGTATATTTCGGTAGTGTGTATGTGTGTGAGAGAGAGACTGAGTGGAATGTGCCTGTGTGTAACATTGAGTGGTGTGTGTGTGTGTGTGTGTGTGTGTGTGTGTGTGTGTGTGTGTGTCTCTTCATTCTGACAGCAGGTCCTCAGGGATCCTCTCTGGACATCCAGAGCCAGTCGTCTGTCACACACTCTGAATTGGTGCTGTTGCCGTGGAGACAGCGGCTCCCTGAACAGTAGAGGTGCGTTAAAGGTAAATACATCAACAAAAATCTGTCCATCTCTTCCTCTTTTTCCTCTCACTTCTCTTTTCCTGCGCCTGTTCATTCCTTCAGGGGAGAAATGGGGAGAAATATCTACAAATCTAAATCTATCTATCTATCTATCTATCTATCTATCTATCTATCTATCTATCTATCATATTTCTTAATATATTGTGTTTATCTGTGATGTTCAAATTGTATATTAATAATGTGTGTATTTATGTTTTCTCTCCTTCTTTCTTGTACTGTTATTATTATTATTATTATTATTATTATTATTATTATTATTATTATTATCTTTCTAAGTCTCTCTCTCTCTCTCTCTCTCTCTCTCTCTCTCTCTCTCTCTCTCTCTCTCTCTCACACACACACACACACACCTAAATGTTTCCCAGTCTGTTTCCACAAAGTTTAAAGCCCACAGCTGTACTGAGCGTCTCTGTGTTCTGTAGTGTTCCAGTTTCCCTTCAGTGGAACTACAAACCCTGTTCCATCATGACAATGTCCCTGTACACAAAGCCCCTGAGCTCCATGAAGACATGGTGTGGAGGTGAAGGTTGGAGTGAAGAACTCGAGTGTCCTGCACTGAGCCCTGACTCTGACTCAACACCACTCAACACCTTTGGGATGAACTGGAACTGGAGTCTCCTCAACATCCCAACATCAGAGTCTGATCTCACTGATGCTCTTGTAGATGAACGAACACAAATCCACACAGACACGATCCAACATCTAGTGGAAAGCCTTCAGAGAAGAGAAGAGAAGAGAAGAGAAGAGAAGAGAAGAGAAGAGAAGAGAAGAGATGAGAAGAGAAGAGAAGAGATGAGAAGAGAAGAGAAGAGAAGAGAAGAGAAGAAGAGATGAGAAGAGAAGAGAAAAAGAGAAGAGAAGAGAAAAGAAGAGAAGAGATGAAAGAAGAAGAGATGAAAGAAGAAGAGAAGAAAAGAAGAGAAGAGAGAAGAAGAGAAGAGGAGAGATGAAAGCAGAAGAGAAGAGAAGAGAAGAGAAGAGAAGAGAAGAGAAGAGAAGAGATGAAAGAAGAAGAAAAGAGAGAAGAAGAGAAGAGATGAAAGAAGAGAAGAGAAGAGATGAAAGAAGAAGAGAAGAGAAGAGAAGAGAAGAGAAGAGAGAAGAAGAGAAGAGAACAGAAGAGATGAAAGAAGAAGAAAAGAGATGAAAGAAGAGAAGAGAGAAGAGAAGAGAAGAGAAGAGAAGAGAAGAGAAGAGAAGAGAAGAGAAAAGAAGAGAAGAGAGAAGAAGAGAAGAGAAGAGAAGAGAAGAGATGAAAGAAGAAGAAAAGAGAGAAGAAGAGAAGAGATGAAAGAAGAGAAGAGAAGAGATGAAAGAAGAAGAGAAGAGAAGAGAAGAGAAGAGAAGAGAAGAGAAGAGAAGAGAAGAGAGAAGAAGAGAACAGAAGAGATGAAAGAAGAAGAAAAGAGATGAAAGAAGAGAAGAGAGAAGAGAAGAGAAGAGAAGAGAAGAGAAGAGAAGAGAAGAGAGAAGAAGAGAAGAGATGAAAGAAGAAGAGAAGAGAAGAGAGAAGAAGAGAAGAGATGAAAGAAGAAGAGAAGAGAGGAGAGGAGAAGAGAAAGCTAGCAAAACAAATCCATGTCCAGACATTTTTAATAATAAAGCATGTTGTTTTCTGAATGTAAATATTTGATGTAACAGCAAACGTTCATGTTCCTGTCGAGCGTCTGATGCTGAGCTGGTTTTCAGGGCTGATTTCTGCGAGCTCTGATACGTTTGGAGGCAAATTCATTTTAGCTTTTAGAGTTTAGTGAATGATGGACATTTTGGAGTTGAATTTCTGTAGAAGTGTGTGTGTGTGTGTGTGTGTGTGTGTGTGTGATGGGGTGAGTAAGTGAATAGGTTTGTGGCCTCTTCCTTTAAAAAAAAAACTTGCTGATGCTGACTTCATCAGAAGCTCGGTGATAAGCTCCCGGTCCTGAAGTTTGCTGCGGCGGCTGTTTGGTGATTTGTACGACTGGAGAGATGGAGGTTTAAAGAGCGCTGGTCACACATCGTCAAGTGCAAAGGGCATTAAAAACTACTAAGAAATACTAAATGAAGTCGCTGAGGGCTTTGAGTTTGAGGCCAAGGAGCAGATTTTTTGGTGTGCTTGGTGCCTCATTACGTCAATATGATTAGCGATGACAGCAAATCCCGTCTCTTCTGATCCGTTTCTGTTTACGAGAACGCAGCATAAACGTTTAAGCGCATTACCTGAGCTTCCTGTCAGGACTCAGAGATTTAACACCACTGACATTTAAATAGTTTGTCCGTGACGTTCTTGAAATTTCGCTGCTCTTTTTTTTCCAGCTGAAATTGCAGACCTGGGAATTCGCCATGTTTGCACACACACACACACACACACACACACACACACACACACACACACAGCTTTCGGTTAATAATAATATACAGCAGAGACTTCATTGGTAAAAAATAATAAATTAGCATCTGAAGTATGTTTACACTTTAGGGAATAAAGTTGTAGTTTATTAATAATTTGAATCCCTCGAGGGGTCACGGTGGCTTAGTGATTAGCACGTTCGCCTCACACCTCCAGGGTTGGGGGTTCGATTCCCACCTCCACCTTGTGTGTGTGGAGTTTGCATGTTCTCCCCGTGCCTCGGGGGTTTCCTCCAGGTACTCCGGTTTCCTCCCCGGGTCCAAAGACATGCATGGTAGGTTGATTGACATCTCTGTTAAATTGTCCGTAGTGTGTGAATGTGTGAGTGAATGAGAGTGTGTGTGTGCCCTGTGATGGGTTGGCACTCCATCCAGGGTGTATCCTGCCTTGATGCCTGATGACGCCTGAGATAGGCACAGGCTCCCCGTGACCCGAGGTAGTTCAGATAAGAGGTAGAAGATGAGTGAGAGAGAGTGAGTGAGTGAGTGATTCCGTCTGTCACATTCACCTGAAATCACAGGTGTGTCTCAGTGCACAGAAAAAAGACAACAATGTCGAATCAGCGATTGACTTTGTTACCCATCAGCCCCCGCATGTCACATGTCTCACTCACACCTGGTGTCGGTGCGGCAGGCACTTATTTCCAGGGATTTCAGTACAGCGTAACAGATATTGCATCATCGGGTAGGCGTGGCCTATTTGATAACCCTAACCCTAACCGTAATTTTTGGTTGTTTATTTGTTTTCTATAATAAATTTACATTTACATTTACATCATGTGACAGACGCCCTTATCCAGAGCGACGTACATAAGTGCTTAAATCTCTAACATTGAATACATTAATGCTGGTTCACTAAGTTACATAGTTAAGATACCATGAGTTTAAAACATTTGTTCAGAGTTACAATGAAAAAGTGTCAAAGAATAAGTAGATAAATAAATAAATCTGCCTGTATGACTGTTTTGTCCTTCGTAGTATGCTGTTTTTTTTTAAAGGAGGGCGTTTTTCCAAGACCTCCGGAAACACGCCCACTTTACGTCTTGGTAACGAAACCCCTGGAATTTAGTGCCTGCCATTTCGGTGCAGCTCTTCGTTACACTTCTGCTCTTTTTTCTATCTTCCACAACTTTTCTCTTCTTCTCATTAAGCAATAATTAATAATCATCCTAATCAAATCAAAATCAAGAACATTTTCTAATCCAGCATCTGTAACGATACATCAGTGAAATGTTATAACGCACACAGCTGAATGCTGGAATCCGATTGGTCAGAAGGTGGGCGTTATTTTATACAGTAATTCTGACTGTAACAGCTTTATATTCACACGCTCCTTCTCGTTCCCATAGTAACGGCCCGAACCCCAGTGCGATGGACGCTCCGCATCATCTTAAAAAATTATTTAATCCATGATCTCTCATTATCTCTTTTTCTTTCAACCTACAGTCGTATGCAAATGTTTAGGCACCCCAGACAATTTCCATGATGTTCATTTATAAATATTATACCTGTAACTACTTAATGTAGCACTGATTAATTAGAACACACAATTGGTTTGGTGGCTCATTAAGCCTTGAACCTTATAGACAGGTTCATCTAATCATGAGTAAAGAGATTTAAGGCCAATTACAAGTTGTTGTTCTGTTTGTCTCTCCTCTGAAGAGTGGCAACATGGAGGCCTCAAAACAGCTCTCAAATGACCTGAAAACAAAGATTGTTCAACATTATGGTTTAGAGGAAGGTTACAAAAAGTTATGGCAGAGATAGAAGCTGTCAGCGTCCACTGTGAGGAACATAGTGAGGAAATGGAAGACCACAGGTACAGTTCTTGTTAAGGTCAGAAGTGGCAGGACACGTAAAATATCGGAGAGGCGAAGGATGGTGAGAAGGTGAAAAACAGCCCACAGACCACCTCTGAAGACCTACAACATCAACCTGCTGCAGATGGTGTCACTGTGCATCGTTCAACAACTCAGTGCACTTTGCACAAGGTGAAGCTGTACAGGAGAGTGACGCTAAAGAAGGCTTTTCTTCACACACACACCACAAACGGAGTCGCTCGAGGTGCGCAAACGCAGATTCGGACGAGCCGGCTTCATCTTATAATAAGGTGCTGTGGAGTGATGAGACAAAGATTGAGTTATTTGGTCATAACAAAGGGACATTATGCATTACTCACAGTAAAGTTAGGTGGAGGTTCCATCACGCTGTAGGGCCGTGTGACCAGTGTCGTTACTGGGAATCTGGGTAAAGTTGAGGGTCGTGTGGATTCCACTCAATATCAGCAGGTTCTTGAGAATAATGTTGAGGAATCAGTCACAAAGTTGAAGTTACGCAGAGGCTGGAAAGTTCAACAAGACGACGACCCAAAACACTGCTCAAAATCTACTGAGGCATTTCTGCAGAGGAACAGGTAGAATGTTCTGGAACGGCTCCCAGTCCCCAGACCTGAATATCACTGAACATCTGTGGGGTGATTTGAAGCGGGTTGTCCAGCTCAGCAACCATCAGACCTAACTGACCTGAAGATGTTCTGTAAGGACGAACGGTCCAAAATACATTCATCCAGAATCCAGACACTCATTACAGGCTATAGGAAGCGTCTAGAGGCTGTTATTACTGCTAAAGGAGGCTCTACTAAATATTGATGTGATTTTTCTGTTGGGGTGCCCAAATTTATGCCCCTGTCTAATTTAGTTTTGATTCATATTGCACATTTTCTGTTAATCCAATAAACCTCATGTCACTACTGAAATATTACTTTAGTGTCCTTCAGTTATTTAATAGATCAAAATGAAACACCCAAATATTTATAAATGAACATCATGGAAATTGTCAGGGGTGCCTAAACTTTTGCATACAACTGTATTAGAACACTGCATTATTAATAATCTACTGAACACTATAATTTGTGTTAATTTGTGTTTAAGATGAAAACACTGAACACAGGAGCTGAGTTTCTGTTATAAAGTGTTACACGTCTGAGGTTTATTCACTTTGATGATGCCACCAAGCTGCAATCTTCACCAAATGGACTCTCTCTCTATCCCCCTCTCTCTACCCCCCCTCTCTATCCCCCCCCTCTCTCTCTATCCCCCTCTCTCTACCCCCCCTCTCTCTATCCCCCCCTCTCTCTCTCTCTATCCCCCCTCTCTATACTCCTCTCTCTCTCTCTATCCCCCATCTCTATCCCCCTCTCTCTCTATTCCCCTACCCTCTTTCTCCCTATTGCCCCCCTCTCTATTGTCCCCCCTCTTTCTCCCTCTCTCTCTCTCTCTACCCCTCCCTCTCCCCCCCCTTCTCTCTCAGCCATGCTTCACTGATCTCTTTCACCGTGTTGAGCCAACACCGCCAAAGATCACTGAAAATCCAGCTTCAGAGCCCAAAAAGTCATACAACAATATCAAATTTCAAGCTCTGGGAGACAGAACAGTCATTTCAGGTCGACGCTGCGGTTCTGTCGTGATCCCGGAGACCCGAACACTTCGTCGCTTCACTTTGTCTGTCAGTGAGAGAAGCCCAGGACTGTTAGTTAGGAAAGTTTGTGAATGAAAGAAAAGAAAAGTGTTAAAAGTAAAAATACGAGCAGTGTGTGGGCTGAAAATAAAAAAAAACAATATTCAGGAATTTTTACATTCTATACACGTGCAAAGGTTTAAATATCATTTATCGTGAAAATATGAATCAAACAATAAACATACAAAATGATTCATTATAGAATATTACTAAATTCATTCATTCATTCACTCACTCAACTTCTACCGCTTATCCGAACTACCTCAGGTCACGGGGAGCCTGTGCCTATCTCAGGCATCATCGGGCATCACGGCAGGATACACCCTGGACGGAGTGCCAACCCATCGCAGGGCACACACACACACACACACTCATTCACTCACACAATCACACACTACGGACAATTTTCCAGAGATGCCAATCAACCTACCATGCATGTCTTTGGACCGGGGGAGGAAACCGGAGTACCCGGAGGAAACCCCCGAGGCACGGGGAGAACATGCAAACTCCACACACAAGGCGGAGGCGGGAATCGAACCCCCAACCCTGGAGGTGTGAGGTGAATGTGCTAACCACTAAGACACCGTGCCCCCTAATACCAAATAAATTTTAGTAATTTAACAGAAAATTTGCCATTTTAAGAAAAAAAAGAAGGAAAAATTTATATTTTTTTGTATTATTATTTTTTAATTTATAAAACTGTGTAAATATTCAGCTGAATGTGTCATGAAACAGATGTAAATTCAGAAATAAGCAGGTCTTAGTGTATAATTCTGTATATTTAATCTTCCTGATGTCACTCGTGTTACAGCAGCTATAAGCAGTCGTTCCTGCTCCGCTCTCTCCTTCTCTTCTCTCCAGGTTAATAAGAGAAGAGGAAACCCCTCTGTACTGAAGATGTCGGAAAAGTTCAAATTACATCTCACAAAAACTCCTACACACACACACACACACACACACACACTCGCTGGTCTTGTGTGTTCACTGGAGCTGCACTAATGCGTCCAACACAGCTGTAATTTATTGCAATTAGCAGCAACTCATTTGGGCGAGTAATGACACAGCGACTTTTGATGAATGGCGATTAGTCGTTTGTGGATCATCTCACAAGAACAGGTGGGGATTTATTTATTTATTCATCTAGTTACGAAAAAGGAGAAAGAGAGAGAGAGAGAGAGAGAGAGAGAGAGAGAGAGAGAGAGAGAAAGCAGTTAAAGCGTCAGAGGAGTGATGACTTCTGAGAGCAAAAATGACAGACGGAATATTACAGCCACAAACAAACAAATAAACAAACAAACAAACAAACACATAAATGAATAAATGGATGAATGGACAGATAGAAGGATGGATATGTGTTTGAATCACTGAGTAATAATCTAAAGGTGATATTATTGCAGACAGAAAAACGTAAATCATTAACAGAACGTAATAATCATTGTGCTGATTCTGGATCTGTGCAGCACGGAAGCTCATGTCCATGCAGGTCATAGTGAAACGTAACGTAGTGAAACATTCATGTTTTTTTGTCCACCTGCCCAGAGAGAAAAATCCCACCGTGGACACGAGTGAAGGTTTTGGCAGCTATTTAAATGCAGCGGTGTTTAAAATCAGTCCTACATTCCTGAAGCATTTAGCCCTTCTTTAACACTCGTCCTCGTTCCTCTTCATGCTCTGTGTGTTTGTGTGTGTGTGTGTGTGTGTGTGTGTGTGTGTGTGTGTGTGTGTGTGTGTGTGTGTTTCTGCTTTAACCCAGAGCTGTGATCGATCAGTGCCTGTTTAAGCTGAGCAGCGCCAGAACCCCAGAGGCTAAAACCCTTCGTCTCTATTCCCACTGCAAAATGGGGAAAGGCACCGACTCACTCGCAGGTATCCAGACTAAAGAGCGGGCAGATGGCAAGCCCAGCTGTTCCAGGGTTTCAGAGGCAGATCTTCTCTCACCCTTTCTATTTTGCTCTCTCTCTCTCTCTCTCTCTCTCTCTCTCTCTCTCTCTCTCTCTCTCTCTCTATCCCTCCATCTCTCCAGGGTCAGAGCTGCACCGCTGGGGAATTAAAACTCTGCCAGCTTCTTCTGCTTCACTGGCACAAGGGCACGGAGTTCACGCCTCTCATCTCCATCTCTTCACCTGCTGAGCTCCAACTTCAATGTGTTAGGCATTTGAAGTGAGCTTGGGGAGATGTAGAAACACACACACACACACACACACATACTTTTTGAGCGTTATACTAAAGTTTTAATTCACATTTAATGAAGTATGTCGCTCCACTCGTCCTCTAGCAAGTCAGCACTGTGAAAAAACTCAAACACTCGAGCGTAAGTAAGTGCGCTGTTTATCAATGTTCTCTCTTCTGTGAAACAGCAGCTCTGAGAGGAACCGAGAGGAAAACACACACAGTCTTTTACTCTAAAATAAACAACATTTAGCAAAAAAGGAGATCTTAGCATGACCTAAATGGTATTGGATTTAACTTCTTATAATGTTCCTTATTTCATTGATTGCTCCTCTTTCCTTTTGTAGCTCCTCCCCCTAAGTGTGTCACATGAATTACCATTAAAAATAACGGTGTTGTGCTTTTTATCCATTTATAGTTGCATTTAATCTAATGGAACATCTGTGAGACGAGTTAGTTCCTGTTGTCACTGTTGTTATAACATCTGTAAACAGTCGTTCCCTCTGGATTCACTGTGTATTAAACTCCTCTCTCCTGGAGATGATGGAGATATGATAGCTGCTGGTATTGACACAATAACGTATGAGAACGAGCGCATTATTATAACCCTGTGATTTACAGCCACAGTGCTGTCACCGATGTACCCGCAGCTCATCAGCTGTACATGATCAGGTCATGCAGGTGAAATAAACGTGCTCAGAAGATGTTTATTGCTGTTCTATTGCTCCACTGAGACTTGAACAAAGTTTCTCCAAAAACATTCTCCAGTTATTAGGTAAGAAGGCATGTGAGAGACCATGACCACAAGGTTGATTTAAGTCTTCTGCCTCCTTGAGGTCAGGCTTAAGGCTTGTTAATGACAGCGTTTTGCTATTTCAGATGATTATAATGTTGAAAATGGTCATGAGATATTTTCTGTATTGACACTAAGACACTAGTTGAAGTAAAGTTTCGACCTTGGAAAGGATTTGATGATCTCAATCTTGACTTGATATCAACCCCATTGAGTCTTGCGCTTAAGACTCTAAGCTCAAAGCTCTTAAACTGCTTTTGAAATCTCAGCCTAAATTCTTACACTTAAAACGTACTTCAACTAGAGGTTTAATACTCAAACTTAAGACTTACAGTTAAGAGTTCCTTTTAAGACTCTATTGTGACTCTTAAGACTTGACTATATGACTTACACAGGACCACCATACTGTAAGACTCAACCTTATGGCTTGCTTTTGACCCCCTTAAGTCCCACCCTTAAGAGTCATTCTGGATCCCATCAAGATTCACCTTTAAGATTCAGTCAGACTCCCATAAGACTCAACTTTATGATTCAGTCAGACTCCCAAATGACTCACCTTTATGATTCAGTCAGACTCCTAAATGACTCACCTTTAAGATTTAGTCAGACTGCCAAATGACTCACCTTTAAGATTCAGTCAGACTCCCATAAGACTAACACTTAAGATTCAGTCAGACTCCCATAAGACTCAACTTTAAGATTTAGTCAGACTCCCAAATGACTCACCTTTAAGATTTAGTCAGACTGCCAAATGACTCACCTTTAAGATTCAGTCAGACTCCCATAAGACTAACACTTAAGATTCAGTCAGACTCCCATAAGACTCAACTTTAAGATTTAGTCAGACTCCCAAATGACTCAACTTTAAGATTTAGTCAGACTCCCAAATGACTCACCTTTAAGATTTAGTCAGACTGCCAAATGACTCACCTTTGAGATTCAGTCAGACTCCCAAAAGACTCACCTTTAAGATTCAGTCAGACTCCCAAAAGACTCACCTTTAAGATTCAGTCAGACTCCCATAAGACTCACCTTTAAGATTCATTTACATTTACAGCATTTAGCAGACACTCTTATCCAGAGTGACTTACATTTTTATTTCAGTTTATACACCTGAGCAATTGAGGGTTAAGGGCCCTGCAGTGGCAACTTGGTGGACCTGGGATTCGAACCAATGACCTTCAGATCAGTAGCCGAATGCCTTAACCACTGAGCTACCACATCCCCAGATTCAGTCAGACTCCCATAAGACTCACCTTCAAGATTAATTCAGACTCCCATAAGACTCACTTTTAAGATTCAGTCAGACTTCTATAAGACTCACCTTTAAGATTCAGTCAGACTCCCATAAGACTCGCCTTTAAGGTTCAGTCAGACTCCCATAAGACTCAACTTTATGATTCAGTCAGACTCCCAAATGACTCAGCTTTAAGATTTAGTCAGACTGCCAAATAACTCGCCTTTAAGATTCAGTCAGACTCCCATAAGACTCACCTTTAAGATTCAGTCAGACTCCCATAAGACTCGCCTTTAAGATTCAGTCAGACTCCCATAAGACTCGCCTTTAAGATTCAGTCAGACTCCCATAAGACTCGCCTTTAAGATTCAGTCAGACTCCCATAAGACTCACCTTTAAGATTCACTTTTAAGACACTCTCGATTGCTTTGATGATTCTCTCTCGACTCGATCTGGTCTTCAAAAGATTTTCATTGTAGCTTGTTCCTCCAATCTCCTCTACATCATTGATTTCATTGATTGATTCATTCATTTTGATTGGTTTTATTGCTGTCTTTCATCACGGTAACAGTGATATGAAATGTGTCACATTTAGACAGAAAATCAAACGCAAACACAGCCACGAAGGCATCTGTGCAGAGACAAGACTGAAGCGTTGGGAGTCGGCCATCTTGGACACCAGCATCACTGGACACCGTCCTTCTGATTTAATTCCTTACTTGTCCCTGCTTTTGTTTCCTCGACTCTTTTGTCAGATAAATCTTCTCTCTGTAGTAACAGGAAGAAGGAAATGGAGGCCATATTTCATGCTTGGTGTACTTTGAGTTTGTGGAATTGAACATAAGATTTTTTTACCTATTCATCACTGCTGTGTGAGGAAGATTTCCAGCACGGATTTTTGAGCTGCAAAGCTAAACCACTGAAGCACGGACAAACATAATCTGTGATATACTGTAAGAGGATTAGTGAGATACTGAGTCATCAACATGTCGCAAAGAATTATCACTGTGTGCAATGACATGATATCAGAAAGGGCTAAATAAAAATCTGCACAAAAAAGAGAAAGAGAAGAGAAGAGAAGAGAAGAGAAGAGAAGAGAGGAGAAGAGAGGAGAAAAGAAGAGACCAGAAGAGAAGAGAAGAGAAGAGAGGAGAAGAGAAGAGAAGAGAAGAGAAGAGAAGAGAGGAGAAAAGAAGAGAAAAGAAGAGAAGAGACCAGAAGAGAAGAGAAAAGAAGAGAAGAGAAAAGAAGAGACCAGAAGAGAAGAGAAGAGAAGAGAGGAGAAGAGAGGAGAAAAGAAGAGAAAAGAAGAGAAGAGAAAAGAAGAGACCAGAAGAGAAGAGAAGAGAAGAGAAGAGAAGAGAAGAGAAGAGAAGAGAAGAGAAGAGAAGGGAAGAGAAGAGAAGTGGAGAGAAGAGACTAGAAAAGAAGAGACCAGAAGAGAAGAGAAGAGAAGAGAAGAGAAGAGAAGAGACCAGAAGAGAAGAGAAGTGAAGAGAAGAGAATAGAAAAGAAGAGACCAGAAGAGAAGAGAAGAGAAGAGAAGAGAGAGAAGAGACGAGAAGAGAAGAGAAGAGAAGAGAAGAGAAGAGAAGAGAAGAGAAGAGAAGAGAAGAGAAGATTTCAGTCGGTTCCTTGCTGAATGATATAACGTGTCACACACTGCACTGGGATTTAATTATGAACTTTAGCTATTCACTGGGATCTCAATCACACTGCGGAATAATGCGGCCCTGAGACTCATCAAGACTTTCAGCAGGGGTTTAAATAAGGAGGCACACGGCCTTGAAAGAGAACAACCATAATTGAGTCTTTGCGAAGTCCCCCGTCAAGCCTGAGTGTTGAATTCATTGGAGTTCGGGGTCGATGTAATACGGATGAAATTGTGTGCCTGAGAGCCGCGTCGCTTTGTTTACTGCGAAAATTGCATTTCAGAAGGAGTCAAATGTGTGTGTTACCTTATTGCAATCAAAATGGAAACCAGGCTTTATTTTGCTCCAGCATGGCATCCGGAGCTTGGAAACGGACACATATTTAACTCTGCTCCGGATTCTGATCGGCTCGATTCCGAGAAATTCAGCGATTAAAAACATTTATAATAACTGAGTGATTACTGAGTAATTCCAGCACCCACTGGGCAGACGTGACTTTCTGATAAAAACTACACTGATATGCTGTGGGATTTAAAAATAATACAGAGAAAAGTGTGTAATTGTCTATCTCATTTGGGTCATGACCGAAAGGACAAGATCCCGCATACAGGCGACCGAAATGAGTTTCCTCTACAGGGTGGCTGGGCGTTCCCTTAGAGATAGGGTGAGGAGCTCGGTCACTCAGGAAGAGCTCAGAGTAGAGCTGCTGCTCCTCCACATCGAGAGGAGTCAGCTGAGGTGGCTCGGGCATCTGTTCCGGATGCCTCCTGGACGCCTCCCTGGGGAGGTGTTCCGGGCATGTCCAACCGGGAGGAGGCCCCGGGGAAGACCTAGGACACGCTGGAGGGACTATGTCTCTCGGCTGGCCTGGGAATGCCTCGGTATTCCCCCGGAAGAGCTGGAGGAAGTGTCTGGGGAGAGGGAAGTCTAGGCGTCCCTGCTTAGACTGCTGCCCCCGCGACCCGGCCCCGGATAAGCTGTAGAAAATGGATGGATGGATGGATGGTGTGTAATCGTTGATATGGTGAAGTCTTCTGTAAGGAGATGTTTATTAGGGTTCTGTTTGATGTTCATGACTAAATGGAGTCTTTTTGTCAGTGCTTTGTAAAAGTCAGGTTTCTGACCCCTAACACTCACCTTTAACACTCACTATTGACCACCTCAAAGACTTGGTCTTAGATCTCGACCCTAAAATACAATCTTGACACCTTAAGATTTGCCTTTAAGACTCTTTCTTGATTTTGACTTGATCATGACTTGACCTTTTATAAAAATCAATTTTGTGTTGCTGTTTGGTTGCTGTTTTAAATAAGAAACAAGTGTTATTCTGTACTTAAGCTCTCAGCCAATCAGATTTCAGAACCAAAAAACATAAATTTTTATAAACTTTTAGCTTTTCCGTGATAAAATCTATATTTTTTTTTACATTTTACCAACCCATCACAGGGCACACACACACACTCTCATTCACTCACACACTCACACACTACGGATAATTTTCCAGAGAAGCCAATCAACCTACCATGCGTGTCTTTGGACCGGGGAGGAAACCGGAGTACCCGGAGGAAACCCCCGAGGCACGGGGAGAACATGCAAACTCCACACACACAAGGTGGAGGCGGGAATCGAACCCCCAACCATGGAGGTGTGAGGCCAACGTGCTAACCACTAAGCCACCGTGCCACCCCGATTTATTTATTTATTTATTGTAATTTCTTTGTATTTTAATCTGGATGGTATTATTATTTTATAGTTGGAGTTTACAGCTAGTTTATCTCCTGCTATGTTTAGCACAACACCCTGGCAGTCAGGACAGCTAATTTCGGTTCCTCATTTTCAGCATCTGTTCTGTAGTTAATTACTCGGATCCTCCACCTCTTCTCGTCTGTCTCAGCTTTAGGACATGGCTCACATTTCACTCCCTCTCTAAACCTCTGTGATATCAGATATCACGTTAACCTCAAACTAACCTAAAGAGCAAGGAAAGCAGGAAAAGGAAAAGACCCCTGAAGAGTCAGAGGTCTCGGGTCTCGGCTCCTGGTTACTGTGGATTGGTTGATATGATGTGTAAGGAAGAGGAGGAGTTTATACTGATCTTAGATTTAATGATCCCAGATCTAATGACCTAATCAGCAATGAGATTCAGTGCACACGAATCTCTCTACAATTACAGTTACAGTTACAGCTACAATTACCGAACACTGTTTCTATTACAGCTGGATTTTTTTACCCATTAATTGTTGAAATTCTCATTGGCTGACACATTTCCAAAACAAAACCAAACAAAAAAGAAATGGAGAAAAAATTCACACAAGCAGAACATTACTCTGTCTCTATGCTAGAAGTAATTTCAGCAGCATATGTGAGTCTTCTCATATCACCTCATCAACAGGGAATCAAATTCCACAGGCGGCCGGCGAACGTATAGAATATATTTTTTTCTCTTCATTTTCTGCAGAGTGAAGTTCTCATATGGGGTCTTCCCCTGCCTCTTGTTGCTGGTGGCACCAATTTCAGGGCCAGCGAAGCCCCCAGGACCGAACGCTGCTCACTTTTCCTCAAGGCTGTTATTTTCTGAAATGGACGCTTTTAAAGTTCTCCTGCGAGGTCTGATGTTTATGTTTTTTTTTCACCCCTGGTGAGGAGTTCACAGGTTGGCCGTGGCTCCATCAGCTGGGACTGGAGGTGTGTATTTACATGGTGAGAGCTACGGCAAGTCGGGATTGACAGCACTAACTGCCGGAGCCTGCCGGGCGACACGCTGTGCAGCCGCTAACACCGTCCGGGTTCAGGATCACGGCTGAGGAACACACATCACACCTGACGTTTTCTATGCATAAATCCATACAAACCATACTGGAGTTATAGGAGCTTCCCAGTACAGCACATGAAATGTGTAGTAAACAAAAATACACAATTGTATATACACCGATATACACATGCACCAATCGGAACGAGATAAGAATAAAACATTAAAAAAATTGTTTTCTCTCATTTTTAGAAACTATTTATAAGATTTAGCAAGTGAACAAAAATTAATAGTTGAATATAGAAAAATATTAAAATAGTAATAATCTATTTTTTTTTTCCTCTCAGTTTTTACAAAGTAAAAAATAATACTAAAAATATATATATATATATATATATATATATATATATATATACAGTATATTTTTTGCTTTTATTGTCATTTTGCCACTTTTTCACTAAGCAAAAAGTGTTATATTAATAATTGTCTATAAATTACAGATAAATAATTTGTATTATTAAAATAATGTATTTTAATTGTAAAATTGTATTAATTAAAATAATGTATTATAAAAATACATTGATGAAAACAACCAAACAAAAAATAATGAATCAAATCAGATTGTTTAAAGAAATAAAGGAAAAATCGAGAAAAAGCAATGAAACAATATAAAACTCAACAGCAACAGCATTTTTCTAAACAAATTTTTTTTTAATTCCAAAAAGTGTACAAAGATTTCACTAAAAGTGTAATTGTGACAGCTAATTAATCAAAAATCAAAAATAAAATAATGTGTAAATTTAAAATAAATAGAGGTTTGACCGTAATTCCTGTATTCAACAAAATTCAAAAGTAATTATAATAATAATTTATAAATCAGGGGTCACGGTGCCTTAGTGGTTAGCACGTTCGCCTCACACCTCCAGGGTTGGGGGTTCGATTCCCTCCTCCACCTTGTGTGTGGAGTTTGCATGTTCTCCCCGTGCCTCGGGGGTTTCCTCCGGGTACTCCGGTTTCCTCCCCCGATCCAAAGACATGCATGGTAGGTTGATTGGCATCTCTGGAAAATTGTCCATAGTGTGTGAGTGTGTGAGTGAATGAGAGTGTGTGTGTGTGTGTGCCCTGTGATGGGTTGGCACTCCGTCCAGGGTGTATCCTGCCTTGATGCCCGATGACGCCTGAGATAGGCACAGGCTCCCCGTGACCCGAGGTAGTTCGGATAAGCGGTAGAAGATGAATGAATGAATGAATGAATTTATAAATCCTAATTTTCATTAAGGTTTTTAACCTCAAAAATATTTTTCCGAAAGAAAAGTTTGGAGTTTTGGAGTTTATTTTCCAAAAGTAAAGTAAAGTACTGAGTTTGAGTTTTTCTTGTTTACAATAACGACACAAAATCGGATCTGGTATTAAACTCGGTTCGTACTCCGGAGAGAAGGAGCAGAACTAGCATGTGGCAAAACCAAATCTCCTCGCTCAATGGAAAGCAATTTTCCAATCCGGGCCCAAAACCTGCACATTAATCATCCTCCCATCTCGGATGTTTATTCCCTGATGAGAGAAAATCATATTCCTGACTCATGATTTATAAGTTCATTACGGCTCCAAATAAATGGCCGCTCTAGATTGGAAACGATCGCGTCATTTTTGCATTTATTAAGAAACTGAGCCGGAGTTTGTAATAATATCTGCCTGTCATTAATCTTTAGATCTGATGTGTCACTGCGTACACGGGAAATGAGTTTCATACATGCAGCGTGTTTATTATATGATGTGGAGGAGAAGATCTGATGGTTTCACTCACACTTAGACAGTTAGATGGATGTGAATGTCAGCGTGTTTAAATCCACTCTTGAAACACTTTTGCTCTTCTCTTCTTCTGGCTCCGGAACTTTATTTACGCTGCATCAGACAATCTGCTGAATTAGACTGAAGAGCAGGATCTGATTCTGAATCTGATTAATGATCCAAATAACCGAGAGTGGGTGTGGCCTAAAGCCGTCAGAAACAGTTCCTCATCCTCAGCTGCTTCAATCTACTTCAACTCTTCTTCTTCTTTCTTTTTCTTTCTTTCTTTCTTTCTTTCTTTCTTTCTTTCTTTCTTTCCCTTCTAAATTTCTTTGACTATTTCGTTCTTTCAGCATCTTTCATTGTACTGCCTTCTGTTCATCTTCTGTTCTATATTTTCTTCACTCGTCCTTTCTGCTTTTTTCTCTGTATTACATTTTCCCTTAATTTCTTTCATATACATTCTCTTTTCATATATACATGGAGAGAGAGAGAGAGAGAGAGAGAGAGAGAGAGCGAGAGAGAGAGAGAGAATGAATGCCTGATGTAGAGAGAGAGAGAGAGAGAGAGAGAGAGAGAGAGAGAGAGAGAGAGAGAGAGAGAGAGAGAGAGAGAGAGAGAGAGAGAGAGAGAGAGAGAATGAATGCCTGATGTAGAGAGAGAGAGAGAGAGAGAGAGAAGGAATGCCTTATCTAGAGAGAGAGAGAGAGAGAGAGAGAGAGATAGAGAGAGAGAGAGAATGAATGCCTGATGTAGAGAGAGAGAGAGAGAGAGAGAGAGAATGAATGCCTGATGTAGAGAGAGAGAGAGAGAGAGAGAGAGAGAGAATGAATGCCTGATGTAGAGAGAGAGAGAGAGAGAGAGAGAGAGAGAGAGAATGAATGCCTGATGTAGAGAGAGAGAGAGAGAGAGAGAGAGAGAGAGAGAATGCCTGATGTAGCACTGAAAGCTCTGTGAATTGCTCTACAAAAGTTAAATTGAGTTTCTGATGTAACAAACTCTGATGTACAAGATGAAATCAATCTCCACCCACAGCAAACACGCCTACAGGAAATCAGGACTCCATGCGAATGTCTTTCCTGTCAGATTTTCAGAAAAATTATTTTTGGAAAACAAGCCTTTACTTTTGAGCCTCGTGTTCTTTGGTGTATTTTTCTTTTCTTTCTCTTTTTTATTAAGTACATGGAGTGAATTTTAAACTAGCTAATCTGTGGTTTGTTGCTAGCGTGGTGTAGAGCAGTGAGCGATTCTGCTCCTGTGCATCTGGCATCTCCTCCACAGCAGCGTTCCCGTGAAGAGGACGCTAGGGATTTGTGCATCGCCATGCGACAGCAGGCAGGAAAAATGACTCCGGTCTCTCCGTCTCCCATGTGAACGTATTAATTTGTAGCCCGGTCTTCTCCTCGTTTCCTTTCCCGGTGGCCCATGGGTTTAACCGTGCCAGAGTTTTGTGCACCTGATTCCTCTTCCCGCTCTCCAAAGAGCCGAGAGCCGTCCCCTATCCGTCATTAGTAAACACGCCGACATGCCATGCTTCATACGAGACACAGGAAGGAGACCCGGAGCAAACAAAACAAAGGCACAACAAAATCAGCATAATTTCTCTCAGCGTGAAAACACATTCTTCAACAGAGGCTAAAAATTTCACAATTAGCCTGACGTTCGGGGCGTGAGACGGAAAAACCTCTCTCTCAAATATCACTCTGAGTAAAAGCAAAAAAAACACAGCAATCTGCAAATTTTATTATGCTAAAATCTTTAAAATGTAATTTCTGAAATTAAGGTAAAAAAAAGAGGGAGTGAAAAGACAAACAGACAAAGAGGTTAAAAGAGGTTAGAAGACTTTCTTTCTTTCTTACTTTTTTTAGACCAGGTTTTAGAGAAACTGGACTGAAGATTAGTCACGTCATCTTTTCCAGATATAATGATATGGTGGAATTATCATCTTTAGATATAACGTGTTGTTAGGATTAAAGATATATTAAATTCATCTTCAGGTATAATTCGTTCATTCATTCATTCATTCATTCATTCATCTTCTACCGCTTATCCGAACTACCTCGGGTCACAGGGAGCCTGTGCCTATCTCAGGCGTCATCGGGCATCAAGGCATCGTTATTCCCGACAATGATTCCGACATGTCGGCGTACACTTTAATGATTACGACCTACACTATGATTATTACCCAAACATGATTCCAACATTATTCCCGAGCACGATTCTGACATTTCATTACCCCTAATGATGATTTCAGCATTCATCGTGTTCACAAGAATAATTCCACCATATTATTCCCAGCATGATTTCAGTATATCATTATACCTGAAGATGTGCACGGTGTCTTAGTGGTTATCACATTCGCCTCACACCTCCAGGGTCGGGGTTCGATTCCCACCTCCACCTTGTGTGTGTGGAGTTTGCATGTTCTCCCCGTGCCTCGGGGGTTTCCTCCAGGTACTCCGGTTTCCTCCCCCGGTCCAAAGACATGCATGGTAGGTTGATTGGCATCTCTGGAAAATTGTCCGTAGTGTGTGATTGTGTGAGTGAATGAGAGTGTGTGTGTGTGTGCCCTGTGATGGGTTGGCACTCCGTCCAGGGTGTATCCTGCCTTTCCGTCAGGCGTCATTATTCCTAATAGTGTGTCAGAGTTATTGTCAGGAGAAATGATATGTTGGAATCATCATTGGGAATAATGAGATGATTGGGAATAATGAGATGTAGAGGACATTAGACAAACATGATTTGCTTGAGACTACAGTCAGATTTGCGGAAGAAGACGAGTGAGTTTTCAGTGGTGTTACAGATCCATAGACTCTCCTCCCTCGTGGATAATAATCGATGCATTTCCAGACTCGTTTAAACACGGATGTGTAAAACTCGGAATGATGGATGCACGAGCTTCCATACTGCACAGACGGTCCAGAGGAAGCCTGATGAAACTCCAATGCAGCGTGATTGATCTGAGAGTTTTTGCCGACCGACTGGAATTACGCCTTCGACTGATGGATAGAGATTTGTGTTTGTGAAGGACAATGTGGACTCAGCATGGGGTGTGACCTTTCCTGTCCTCCCACATTCTCTCTCTTTCATTCATCCTCACTTCATTCATCCTGCTTTCTTTATTCGTTCTTCATGTGAAGAATATTTTTCCCTTTTCTTCTTTTGGTCCCTTATTCTTTCAGTTTCTATCTATCTATCTATCTATCTATCTATCTATCTATCTATCTATCTATCTATTGCTCTTTTCTTAATTTCTTTACTTTATTTACACGATTGAATTTTTTCTATCTTCTGTTCTGTATTTTCTTCACTCGTCCTTTCTGCTTTTTTCTCTGTATTAGAGCTTTCCCTTAATTTCTATCTATCTATCTATCTATCTATCTATCTATCTATCTATCTATCTATCTATCTATCTATCTATCTATCTATCTATCCCTCTTTTCAGAAGAATCTTGTGAAACCTTTTCTTTCATCCTAAATTCCACAAATTTCTTTTTATATCTTTCTTTACTTTGTTCCCCTCATTTATTTCTCTTTGTATTCCTTTCTTTTTCTTTTGAATTTCTTTAACCGAGTATCTTATTCATTATTTTCTTGTCCCTTTACCAGTAGGTTGTTCATCATCCATCCATCCATCCATCCATCCATCCATCCATTCATCCATCCATGCACCAGAATTGGTTAAAAATCTGAACGATTCCCACTTTATTTTCCCACGTTATTTTTTTTAATTTGCATGTTTCTGATTGTCGTGAATTATGAACACGCTGAAGACTGAAACGTTCGACCTCTCGGCGGAAATTGAACGGAAGTTAAGAAGGATGTCAACAAAAAATGAAAGGAAACCACGGGGGACTGCGGCGGAGCTTCACACTGCGAGATGTCATGATGCGTACACAAAAAAAAGAGACAGAGAGAGAAATGAAAGTGGTAACTTGATAACTTGACGAGTTTACTAGCATATTTATGCCTTGGGAAGAAAGTTCCGATACATTTGGTTTGGAGCGAGAGCAGGAGCGCATGCTGTTTAGTCTCGGCAGTTTTCAGCTTATTCTCAGGGCGGAATCTGCATCTGAAGGAAGGAAGGCATGACATTCAGTCTCAGGAAACAATTGAGACCATCAATCACGTCGTAAAGCGCTTCTGGCAGGAGCATAATAAATAAAATATGGCACTGCTTTTTTTTATTGTAAAGCATCAGTATCAGATCATTTCAATATGATACGTCTCCTTATAGCACAGAACGCTCGAATCAGAGGGTGTTGATTAATTTTCTATAACATCACGGCTCCGAGACATAAATCACGGGCTTATATTAATGCGCTCGCTCGAATCGGTGACGGTTTCTATAGTAACAGCTCATTCACATGACTGAAAGTCACAGGTGTGTGTGTGTGTGTGAAATTCCTTATAAAAGTGATGTAGCTTTATTTTTTAGTCACGTATCATGTATGGAAGGAGTCTCCAGTGTCAGCGCTTTGTAACAGTCAGAGCTACAGACGGTTCTTTACCTTTCTGACATCTTCAGGACATGAAAGTTTGGTTTCCTCGAGTCTTCTTGAGGGATCAAATGTTTACAGCAGATATAATAAAGTGAACTGGATAAAAAAGTACGACGTCATTAATTCGTTCATTAATAAAAAAGTTTGACGGTGGAGACATTAACACCAGATGTGGATTATTTCCATCACAGCTCAGACTGTCAGGTATTAATGAATATAAACAATTCTTAAGTTGCAAGTTTACCCTGTGAACTTTAAAACTGGTGCTAATTCATTACCCAGATCTGACCTTTCTCTCTACAGCTGCTGGATCTCAGGGTCGCTCGAAACAATTCATAAGTCAATGCAGCCTGAAGAAGAAAAAATAACACAGGAAGTGAATTATGATGCATATTACAGTGTTATGGCAGGAAAAGAATGTAACATCTAATTCACGTGAAATATGAAGTGTGTGAAAACATCTTTAGTGTGTATTGGTTCTCTAAATAAATAAATAAATAAATAAATAAATAAATAAATAAATCGGAATTATTGTAAAATTATGTAAATAATTTTATTTATCGTATTATACGTTAATTATATACTTTATTTTTATTTTACTGAGTATTTTAATTAATTGAATTCGTAATATTCCTAATTTCACTACCCATATTGCAGTAATATTAAAAAAAAAAGCATGTTTTGGTCTTTAGATTTTTTATACTAATCTAAAAATGTGATGTTTTCATATAAATCATATAAATATGATGTCTAAATTAATTGTACTATAATTTAAAGCTAGTCATTTATTTGCATTCATTTTTGTGAGTAATAATAAATCAGTTTATAAACATAAATAAAGTCCTGGTTAATAACCAGAAGATCTCTTGAGGGGGAAGTCGTTGGCCTAATGGTTAGAGAGTCCTAACCCTAAGGTTGTGGGTTCGAGTCTCGGGCCCTTCAGCAAGGCACCGAACCCCCCCGACTGCTCCCCGGGCGCTGCAACATAAATGTCTGCCCACTGCTCCGGGTGTGTGTTCCCAGTGTGTGTGTGTGTGTTCACTGTTGTGTGTGTGTGTGCACTTTGGATACATTCTGAGTATGGGTCACTGTACTTAGCCGTATGTCACGTCACGTCACTGTCAGATCCTTCTCCATGCTTTACTTGTTATTATTTGGCCTCATTTGCAAATATTTAAAAGTAAATCTTCTACAAATAAATAAATAAATAAATAAATAAAACTCACTCTAAACTTGGCCTGAAAAGCTCTTCATAATGTTTCTGAAACTTCTGGAAACTTCTGACATTGCTGTTGGTTTCACTTGATCAGCAGGAATAAGGCTTCCACACGGGACCCGGATTAGGGATGTAGAAAAGGGGCAAGTGCTGGTGGACATCAGGTCCAGAATAATAACTTTTCATTTACAAGCTACTCAGAGACTCTTATAGCGCAGGTCTGTCACTGGGGAACACACTAGGAGTTTCTAATAAACCTGCAAGAAGCTGAACTGGTGGATCTCACAGCTTTTAATTGGTCTGAGTTTGAGGCATGGAAGGAGTTCTTCAGCTTGAGGATACATGTGGAGACCCTGTGGAGACCCTGACCGTCACACCAATACGAACCTTCAGGAGCCAAACCACAGAGCTGGTCCTCTCTTTGCTCTAATCTTCTGGGAAGAATTTCCACTAGATGTTGGGATTTGTGTTTAGTTGTTTAGTAAGAAGAGTAAGAGTAAGATGTTATTAATAAAAAGAGGTCAGGAGATGATGTGATGAGAGGAGAGGAGGTCTGGTGCACAATCAACATTTTAGTTCATCCCAAAGGTGTTGAGACAGAGTCAGGGCTCAGTGCAGGACACTCGAGTCCTTCACCTCCACACCATGTCTTCATGGAGCTCAGGGGCTTTGTGTACAGGGACATTGTCAAGATGAAACCATCAAACTGCTGAGGATCTTTTAGACTGTAAATGAATAAAAGATTTGCATCATTAAGTGACAATTTGCTTGTTGTTTATCTTTGATTGTATTAAGATTGAGGGTTAAATAGTTCAATTTACCCAATAAAGGTGTTTTTATATTTCCTCTCTCTCTCTCTCTCTCTCTCTCTCTCTCTCTCTCTCTCTCTCTCTCTCTCTCTCTCTCCAACACGATGTTGTTTGCTGATGATACCCATTGGGGATCATTGTGTCTTTTTAAGTGTTGCTTTAATCAGTTCTTCAGCTGCTGAGGAGAAGCTTCTTCTCTTTATTCCCATTGATAGAGGAACGAGCTGTTCTCCCAGAACCTGCTGAGAAAAACCTGACTTTGAAGTTTCCGCTTCTTCTTCACTCCTCTCTATCCCTTCTATCTCTCTATACCTTCTATCTCTCTCTCTGTCTCTCTCTCTCTCTCTCTCTCTCTGATTCTCTCTCTCTATACCTGGGAAAAGAGAAAGAGAGAGAAGCAGATAATTTGAGAAATTCAATTAGTTTATTTCCTCAGTTTCTTGTACTCTTTCTATTTATTTATTTATTTATTTATTTATTTATTTTCATTCATTTATTCATTTATTCATTTTGTCTCTCAAATCAAATCAAATAAAATTTTATTTGTCACATACACATACATACAGGGTACGACATGCAGTGAAATGCTTTTTGCATCTGTCCGGTATATAAGCATAAATAAGGAATGCAATTTAGGATAAAAAAAATAAAACAAAACCAAAGGGAGATAGATAAATAAATAAATATTTAATTTAATTTTAATATTTTAATATTTAATCTTATTTCGTTTAATTTTTCAAATTTTCTTTCTTTCTTTCTTTCTTTTTTTCTTTCTTTCTTTCTTTCTAGACTAGCTACACACATGCACACACACACACACACACACACACACACACTCTCTCTCTCTCACCGCACTGTAATGGAGTAGGAAAAGCATTTCGAGCCGAGCTGCTTATGAGAACAGACTACATAGCGCGGATCCCTCTGTCCTCTATCATGGGTAATAAGGAAGCCATGTGGCAGCGAGGCCCTAAATCGGGCTTGGCGTTGGCCACTCACACATCTCCAGAGAGCGTCAGGCCTCCAGCCTGTCAGACAACATCCAAGACAAAGCTAAAAGTGCAGTCATTATCCCAGAGAGGTCCGATTTCACCAGGAACCTCGAGTCGGTGAAGGAAAAATGCTAAGAACATGCTGATCTATCACTGTCACAGACTCATTCATCTTTCTTTCGTTTTTTAAAAAGACAGTACTAAAAAAAAGGAAGAGGACGTGGAGTAAACGCCTCACTGACTCTAATTAGCCGTTACATGTGGATCTCTATCGATTGCATGTTTTTTCACTGCCTCGTCAGTGAGCTACATGAAGGCAGACAGATGTGGAAAAAACATTTATGGGAATGTAAGGAAGGGGGTCGGAGTCACGCGGCGTGCGACTTTCGGTTCTTTTGTGCCGCCGGTGAGAGCGTCTGTTTATGTGCAAAGTGAAAGTATGTAGATTTAATCATAGCATTTGATGTAATGGGACGCCTGCGGCACCAGTAATTTCTGCTGAGAGTAGCGGCGGTATTGACAGAGCACAGCCCTGATTACACTCCATTAAAGAAACTTAAGATTATCTTGATAGTAAACCGGTCACGTGACGCCGATTTCATCAAGAGCTTTTGCCCATTAGGACTTCAAAAAAAGTGCCGTTAAAATGGCATCTCCTCTTCCTAAAGTGCGAGCAGAAGCCTCGGCTTTAATCTGTTCAATCGAGATGCTCTGATTTTCATTAATGATTAAAACCGTGCCGGAAAACTTTGGCTCGGTGTTTCGGAGAGCAGCTGTGGCTTGCTGGGTAAATCCTCCATGGATTTGTCTCTGCTGTGGAGCAGGTGGGAGTGTGTTAAGATGTTGTTTTAATTTGAGTGGAATTTCCTCCGAATAAGCCAAAGCTAAAGCCAAGGAGAAATTGCAACGGAGGAAACATTAGGTGGATTAAAAATAATGAAAGGAATAACGCTCTGTGTGTTGTGCTGTTGTGGGAAAATAATCACCATCAATTAACTTACTTGATCGACACAACCTGAAAAGTTTTATTCCTTTTATACCACGGCAATTTTTATGCATTTATAGTTACATTTAGTGCTGTGGAACAAGCCTCTCTCTAGCCTCACTGACACTGGAGACTCTTTCCATAAAAGTTAATAAAAGCATTTCTGCTTGTAGAGAACTTCACTGTATCCACCGAATGAATCCGAATGCATCGTTAACGAGACACGATAATGAATTATTACTAGTGTTTTTATGGTAATGTTCTACTAGAAATTAAATCAAAACCTTCTGACCTGTTAGAATCCAGGAGTCTTTAATAATATGCTAATGTATACAGGGATCGTACGCAGTCCGATCCGTCCGAGGTGGGAAAGGAACGTGAAGATCACGGCTACCGTGAGTGTCGTTACTCCGCGCCGGCGTGTAAATTCCGTCTCCGAGGACGTAACCCATGATCGTGCAGATGGTGTTCGTAACATGCCTCACGTCTTGTCAAGATCTACCTGGAGGCTTTGATCGATGAGGCAATTTGAGCAAGTTGTGTTGAGAGATACATCAGGAACGGAGACAGGCCCGGAGACACGTGATACAGAAATCCCTGTTTGCGCTGTCACCCTACGGCAGCTTTCGGGATCTATTGTGGGTCTCAGAGGAGCAATAAGTGGCATAAATATGCAAAAAAGCCCAAAGCTGCAACTTTTCCCTCTTCAATGCCAGGATGCAGAGACACCTGACGAACTCCTTGATCTCACCTCCAGGCATGCACTCTCTCCTGGAAAAGAAATCCTAGATTTATGTATTACAGCTCTGGTTGCAATTTTCTTTAAACTCATTTGCTTGCCTGATCTCAGCCACCCGCTGAAACATTCTTCTTTTTTGGCATGTAATCTCTTTATGGGGCGACGTCTTTACCGAGGCAAATCCGAACAGGAGCTGTGTGGAGCTGGAGCTGGAGCGGGAGGGTCCGGAAAACGTTATGATTTGAAATTCAACCATACAGAGGTTTATGTATTATGAATACGCAGTGTAGGGCTTACAGATAAAAGTGGACACCAGACACACATGCATACAAATGAAGCACGTAGCAGAGCTGGGATTTCTCTCAGCCGGATGTATAACGAAGAACGGATGCTGGAGGATATTTGTTTTATTTGAAGGAATTTTGTTAAAAACGATACATGCAAATAAAGTGTGATTTATTAGTGTAGTGTAGCGTGTTAGACAGGCTTGTTGCACAGTTAGTCTCTGTAGTAAAGGCAATTTGGGAAACAAAGGGTCACGCTGGCTTTGGCAGACAGAAGAAGAAGAGACAGGCGATGGGCCTGAAGTTAGAAGTGTTTAGGAAATTGCTCTTGGTTCCCAACTCTGAGTGCAGCACTGAAATCTACATCTGGTTTTTATTCTTTCACATTTGCTAAACATTTGAATGGATCCCTGGTGTATCTACCTCCTGGGTGAAGGGTAGTACGTTTGAGGAAGTGTGAACACAGTAATCACGCTCAGATGTTTGACCAAAACAAACCAGTCCAGGAGAGCGAGAGCCGTGTTGATTGCAGATTGTGGTCAACCAATTCAACCCTGATAAACGATAAGTAAGGAGCGAATGAAAGTTTTCAATGTTCGCAACTTTTCCCCTCGTCTCCTTGTTTTCTTTTGTTCTTCGTTGAAACCTGTGCACTTTGAAAACCAATTGCGCAGAATAGAAAACAAACTCAAGGTACGGTAAAAAGTTCTGCACTCTGCGCTTTCCCAGAAGTAGTTTTCTGCAGAACAGAAATCGCTGTTGAACGCTTGAGTGAGCGTCTCATTAAACCAGGTGAGTCTGTCTACCAGTTCACCTTAAATTTAGAATGCTTTTGGGAAACTGGGCACTGAGGCTAATAGGTTAGAAAATGGCTTATAGAAAATGAGGGGAAAATAGGGGCAAGCGAGTGGGACACCACAAGGTTTCAGCGCATTGACTGTAGATTGCGAGTTCTGAATGCCAGCAGCCTGGGAGCGTGGAATTGTCCTGCTGCCTGGATGTAAAAGAAGACATTTATTTCTTCTCATTAAATCATGCATGCTTCTACAGAATAACACAGCTAGCCTTCCCTTTCTTTTCTTGCTGCATGAGCCAGAGAAAAAAAATGAAAGAAGATACATTGAGCTTTGCAATTTGGCGTTATGGTGGCAAAGGTGGAACGGATGCTACCTCATAGCTCCTGAATTTGTTCTTCAGTGTGGGTCACTGTCTGTTTTGAGTTCTCCTGGTTCTCCAGTTTGTGTGTAAGTGATTTAGCTGAGATCATTTAGCTGTGATACCCAGATTCACTCAGATGGGTTGGTGTCACATGAAGGATGCGTTCTGTTCTGTTCCTGGATGTATGTTTTGGCTTCATCTGCATATGTGTATAAATCAATCCTCCTTCTTGCTACGACATGTTTTATAATGAATATTATGTTTTATTGTTGAATTGTTGTCTTATTTTTCATCCCTTACATCCCTTCCCACTGACACAACCAGGCTGAAAGTAATTTGATTTGAGAAATGGACAAAAAAGTCATAACAGTTCCAGCGTTCTCACGAGGACCTTTGAAGCCACCATGACCCTGACCTGGATAGAGTGGCCACTGAAAATGTATGAATGAAATGTGGGAAAACTGCCACTGGGCCGTGAGCAAGGCTGGAAAAATCACTCACATTTGCAAAAGTCTTTTATTCATTTGATTATGTTCTCTTGAGGGGGCACGGTGGCTTAGTGGTTATCACGTTCTCCTCACACCTCCAGGGTCGGGGTTTGATTCCTGCCTCCGCCTTGTGTGTGTGGAGTTTGCATGTTCTCCCCATGCCTCGGGGGTTTCCTCCGGGTACTCCGGTTTCCTCCCCTGGTCCAAAGACATGCATGGTAGGTTGATTGGCATCTCTGGAAAATTGTCCCTAGTGCGTGTGATTGTGTGAGTGAATGAGTGTGTGTGTGTGTGTGCCCTGTGATGGGTTGGCACTCTGTCCAGGGTGTATCCTGCCTTGATGCCCGAGGACGCCTGAGATAGGCACAGGCTCCCAGTGACCTGAGGTAGTTCGGATAAGCGGTAGAAGATGAATGAATGAATGTTCTCTTGATAGCGGTCCACGTCCTGCTTTATCTTCAAAAAACCTGGACACCTGACATCTTTTCTAAATAACCAGGCTGGAGATAGAGAGAATAAGAGTGAAGCACTGAGCAAGTGACTTTTCTTCATAGATTTCAGCCTCGATAATCAATCAGTTAAATCCTCTAATAGCATCTTCTTACTATCAACACAACATATGTCTATACACACCGCATATAAATAGGAGCCGAGATCCAGAGTTAAATAAACAAGAGGCAAACTAGGGTGAAAAACCCAAAACAGGGCTGAGCCCACAGCTGGACTTAGGCATCTCCATAATTCAAAGACAACAACATGGATAAACAAGGTCAAGAACAAAAGGACCGCAAAGAAGAAACAGCATGAACACAGCTTAGTCTTTCCAAAACACGGCCACTTGACAAGGACAATATATTCCAGAGAGCAACAGAGGAACTTTCCTGACAGAAAGAAATGTCAGAATGCTATACGGTTTTGTGGCATGGACCTTGTTTACCATGTTTCTGACTTATTATTATTATGGCCCAGGCTGCTGGAGCTCTGAGACTGTTATGGATTTTGGCCAGAGTTTTTTTAGAAGTACCTCAATAACCAGACTCACAGCAGAGCGTGAATCCAATCATCTCCAGCTTCACTATTTACAGCGTCGTAAAAATCAGACGGCGGCTAAATCACACAAAAGTTGTTAGACGCTCAAGGTGCT
Source organism: Tachysurus vachellii (assembly GCF_030014155.1). NCBI lineage: Eukaryota > Metazoa > Chordata > Actinopteri > Siluriformes > Bagridae > Tachysurus > Tachysurus vachellii. The sequence continues at coordinate 16,736,362 of NC_083482.1, read as the reverse complement.
AAAAAAAAAAATATTTCAAGTCAGAAATCGAGGATCTTAATCTGAATCTAATCTAAATCACCAGCTTCTTGATTATGGAGATGACGCATATGAAATATTCCTGCATTGAACCTTGAAACGGTCTGAAGAACCCACTGTTCTGAGGTTCTACATCAATCACCTTGTTAGCAGACAAATCAAGATAGAACCTGCAACCTATGAAAGCGTCGCTACGCCTTTTATACCACAGCAGTGTGTCAATGTCGATGTTTTTATTTACCCGTTGTCACTTAGCCTGTAGCAGCTGTAAACAACCTTTACATCAACAGATTCTCTTTATTCTGTGTCTTGAAGATAATTAGACAAATAAACTAAGTTTAAACTCTTCTACCATGAAGATGTCAGAAAGCAGCTGTGACTCAGAGCTGAAACTGGAGACTCCTTTCATAACTCCTGATAAATACACATCTCCTTACAGAAGACTTCACCGTGTCAAGTACACAATAAACACATCATCATACACCAACACACATCATCATACACCAAGACACACCATCATACACCAACACACACCAACACACACAATCATATACCAACACACATCATACACCAACACACATCATCATACACCAACACACACCATCATACACCAACACACACCATCATACACCATCATACACCAACACACACCATCATACACCAACACACATCATCATACACCAACACACACCAACACACACCATCATACACCAACACACACCATCATACACCAACACACATCATCATACACCAACACACATCATCATACACCAACACACACCAACACACACCATCATACACCAACACACACCATCATACACCAACACACATCATCATACACCAACACACACCAACACACACCATCATACACCAACACACACCATCATACACCAACACACATCATCATACACCAACACACACCAACACACACCATCATACACCAACACACACCATCATACACCAACACACACCATCATACACCAACACACACCATCATACACCAACACACATCATCGTACACCAACACACACCAACACACACCATCATACACCAACACACACCATCATACACCAACACACATCATCATACACCAACACACACCAACACACACCATCATACACCAACACACACCATCATACACCAACACACATCATCATACACCAACACACACCAACACACACCATCATACACCAACACACATCATCATACACCAACACACACCAACACACACCATCATACACCAACACACACCATCATACACCAACACACACCATCATACACAACACACACCATCATACACCAACACACATCATCGTACACCAACACACACCAACACACACCATCATACACCAACACACACCATCATACACCAACACACATCAACATACACCAACACACACCAACACACACCATCATACACCAACACACACCATCATACACCAACACACATCATCATACACCAACACACACCATCATACACCAACACACACCATCATACACCAACACACATCATCATACACCAACACACACCAACACACACCATCATACACCAACACACACCAACACACACCATCATACACCAACACACACCATCATACACCAACACACATCATCATACACCAACACACACAAACACACACCATCATACACCAACACACACCATCATACACCAACACACACCATCATACACCAACACACATCATCATACACCAACACACATCATCATACACCAAGACACACCATCATACACCAACACACACCAACACACACCAACACACATCCTCATACGCCAACACACATTATCATACACCAACACACACCAACACACACAATCATATACCAACACACATCATACACCAACACACACCAACACACATCATCATACACCAACACACACCATCATACACCAACACACACCATCATACACCAACACACACCATCATACACCAACACACACCATCATACACCAACACACATCATCATACACCAAGACACACCATCATACACCAACACACACCAACACACATCCTCATACGCCAACACACATTATCATACACCAACACACACAATCATATACCAACACACATCATCATACACCAACACACACCATCATACACCAACACACACCATCATACACCAACACACATCATCATACACCAACACACATCATCATACACCAACACATACCATCATACACCAACACACACCAACACACATCATCATACACCAACACACACCATCATACACCAACACACACCATCATACACCAACACACATCATCGTACACCAACACACACCAACACACACCATCATACACCAACACACACCATCATACACCAACACACATCATCGTACACCAACACACACCAACACACACCATCATACACCAACACACACCATCATACACCAACACACATCATCATACACCAACACACACCAACACACACCATCATACACCAACACACATCATCATACACCAACACACACCATCATACACCAACACACACCATCATACACCAACACTCACCATCATACACCAACACACATCATCATACACCAACACACACCATCATACACCAACACACACCATCATACACCAACACACATCATCATACACCAACACACACCATCATACACCAACACACATCATCATACACCAACACACATCATCATACACCAACACACACCATCATACACCAACACACATCATCATACACCAACACACATCATCATACACCAACACACATCATCATACACCAACACACACCAACACACATCATCATACACCAACACACACCATCATACACCAACACACATCATCATACACCAACACACACCATCATACACCAACACACACCATCATACACCAACACACATCATCATACACCAACACACATCATCATACACCAACACACATCATCATACACCAACACACACCATCATACACCAACACACACCAACACACATCCTCATACGCCAACACACATTATCATACACCAACGCACACCAACACACACAATCATATACCAACACACATCATACACCAACACACACCAACACACATCATCATACACCAACACACACCATCATACACCAACACACACCATCATACACCAACACACACCATCATACACCAACACACACCATCATACACCAACACACATCATCATACACCAAGACACACCATCATACACCAACACACACCAACACACATCCTCATACGCCAACACACATTATCATACACCAACACACACAATCATATACCAACACACATCATCATACACCAACACACACCATCATACACCAACACACACCATCATACACCAACACACATCATCATACACCAACACACATCATCATACACCAACACATACCATCATACACCAACACACACCAACACACATCATCATACACCAACACACACCATCATACACCAACACACATCATCATACACCAACACACATCATCATACACCAACACACACCATCATACACCAACACACATCATCATACACCAACACACATCATCATACACCAACACACACCATCATACACCAACACACACCATCATACACCAACACACACCATCATACACCAACACACACCATCATACACCAACACACACCATCATACACCTATCAGAACGAGCAGGTTAATTGTTAAAGCAGCTGAAAATGAATCATCTTCTGACCAAAATCCACCGGGTTTGTTGGAGAAAAGGTTCAGAGAAATCAGGATTGTCGATCCAGCTTCTCCAGTTTCGAAACTCTTCAGCGATTAGGAACATGATTTATTTATCTTGTGAACTTAGCTTTGCATATTTTCATGTCAATCTTTGGTCATTTATTTAGAGTTTTCTTGATTAACTGAAAAACAATGTGTGACTCAGCCTCAAGCAGTTTGCTAAATGAAAGTGTTTTCCCCTGACAGGTCAAACCTCCCAGCCTCAATATACTTTAATATCATCTTAACCACACCTGAACCGTGTGTGTGCGCGTGTGTGTGCGCGTGTGTTTGTGCGTGTGGCCGTGTATTGATTGCACCGGTAAATGCGTGCAAGCTTTTCGGATCTGACTGACAAGGGATGGCAGGAGGAAGCATAATCAGCATAAAAACGCCGAAAGTCCCTTAAGTGCGATGCAGGGAGTCCAGCCGAGCTCCAACCCGAGACCTTTTATTGTGATTACAGAAGGGAAAAGGGAGTTTCAGCTGTCAAATATGCTTATCATGTTCATATATTACTGAATTACCGTAAGTAAACATCACTGCTCTCGGGTCCTCATTAGGATGCAATCAGCTAAAACAAAACTAAAGTTCTGTTTATTCATAGCAGATTGGGTTTTATTTAATTATTTATTTACAACAGTTCCCGTAAGATCAAAAAAAAAAAAAAAAAAGAAGAAGAAGAGGAAGAAGAAGGAGAATCTGAAAAATAAACAAACACCTGAAATCCATTTTTAATAGCAATGTTCTTCACTTGAATGATTGGCAGCAGCACAGGATCATCTATCAAACCAAACCTAATATAGACAGGAACCAAATAAAAAAGAACAAACGATCAATGAACCAGTTTACAGTGAAGGAACTTTTACAGCTTGGTGTTTAAAGTTCTGCGAAGTTCTTCAGAGTTTAGCGGAGAATGAAAGGTTCTTCGTGGCTGTAAAAATGGTTCGACTGGAATCTTTTCTGTGATGTAGAACGTGGTGTTACTATTTTAAATGAGCTTTAAATGACGTTTACTGTGTGATGAGAACACAGCAGTCACAGAAACCTCCAGAAGAACCTGTGAAGAACCTTAAGCTGATCAATTCACATGATTTATGATTTACATGATAAGAATTGATCAGCTTGAAGTTTTGATCTTGAGGTTTCTGTGTTGAATCACATAACGTGGTGGACATTAAGTGTGGACAGAGGATGAAGAACGATGATGTGGACATTAAGTGTGGACAGAGGAAGAAGAACGATGATGTGGACATTATGTGTGGACAGAAGAAGAAGAACGATGATGTGGACATTACAGTAAGTGTGGACAGAGGAAGAAGAACGATGATGTGGACATTACAGTAAGCGTGGACAGAGGAAGAAGAACGATGATGTGGACATTAAGTGTGGACAGAAGAAGAAAAACGATGATGTGGACATTACAGTAAGTGTGGACAGAGGAAGAAGAACAATGATGTGGACATTAAATGTGGACAGAGGAAGAAGAACGATGATGTGGACATTAAATGTGGACAGAGGAAGAAGAACGATGATGTGGACTTTAAGTGTGGACAGAGGAAGAAGAATGATGATGTGGACATTAAATGTGGACAGAGGAAGAAGAACGATGACGTCATCCTTTAGGAGGAAGAAGAACGATGATGTGGACATTAAATATGGACAGAGGAAGAAGAACGATGATGTCATCCTTTAGGAGGAAGAAGAACGATGATGTGGACATTAAATGTGGACAGAGGAAGAAGAACGATGACGTCATCCTTTAGGAGGAAGAAGAACGATGATGTGGACATTAAATGTGGACAGAGGAAGAAGAATGATGATGTCATCCTTTAGGAGGAAGAAGAACGTTGATGTGGACATTAAGTGTGGACAAAAGAAGAACGATGACGTGGACATTAAATGTGGACAGAAGAAGAAGAACGATGATGTGGACATTAAATGTGGACAGAGGAAGAAGAACGATGACGTGGACATTAAATGTGGACAGAAGAAGAAGAACGATGATGTGGACATTAAATGTGGACAGAGGAAGAAGAACGATGACGTGGACATTAAATGTGGACAGAAGAAGAAGAACGATGATGTGGACATTAAATGTGGACAGAAGAAGAAGAACGATGATGTGGACATTAAATGTGGACAGAGGAAGAAGAACGATGACGTGGACATTAAATGTGGACAGAAGAAGAAGAACGATGATGTGGACATTAAATGTGGACAGAGGAAGAAGAACGATGACGTGGACATTAAATGTGGACAGAAGAAGAAGAACGATGATGTGGACATTAAATGTGGACAGAGGAAGAAGAACGATGACGTGGACATTAAATGTGGACAGAAGAAGAAGAACGATGATGTGGACATTATGTGTGGACAGAAGAAGAAGAACGATGATGTGGACATTAAATGTGGACAGAAGAAGAAGAACGATGATGTGGACATTAAATGTGGACAGAGGAAGAAGAACGATGACGTGGACATTAAATGTGGACAGAAGAAGAAGAACGATGATGTGGACATTAAATGTGGACAGAGGAAGAAGAACGATGACGTGGACATTAAATGTGGACAGAAGAAGAAGAACGATGATGTGGACATTAAATGTGGACAGAAGAAGAAGAACGATGATGTCATCCTTTAGGGTATAAAAAGCTGTCATTTTTAGTAAACTGATGTGGTCTTGCTGTTGTAGGAATCAGATCCACTTCAGTAGCAGCTCTAGCAGCATGTTTTATTCCTGGGCTTCAGACGTTCGGTCGTGACGTAAATCCAGGGATTAAACCCTAAACGTCTTCATCCGTCCCAAACAGAACAATCTTCAGCGAACATCATTATTATTCATTGAATCTTTAATATAGAGTAAAATCAGCAGCGTTGGCGGCGTATTTGCATTTCTAATATAAAGTACGTGGAATTTTCAGGCCTTGCTTGAGCTGTGACATTGAACAGTGTTCTATTTCCTGTCTTGGACATCTTAAGTGAGGGGTTGAGAGGGGCACTAGTCTATTAGATTGTGCACTCCAGTTAACCTTCATTACACTGCTGCAGCTATGATTTCATTTGCAATTCGTCTTTTGAGAAAATGTCTTTCCGAAATCAACCCGAGGTCACTCCGGCTTTCAGTAATCAACCGCGACGCCTTTCTTTTATATATTTATATAAGTTTATTTTATTGCTTTTGTACCAACGTGTGGGACGGGTGAAAAACCATCTGAATGTTGTGTTAAATGTAGATAATTGCACGAGGGCAACAATTAGTCTTTGATGATTTGCTCTATTTTTTTTCTGCTCAGATTTTGATCGACTGATGAAAAATTCCTCAGAGATTTCTTTTCCTTCAGGATTTTTAGACAGGTAATCACTTCTATTCATTCACACGCTGCTCAGCGTCGACCCAAATCTCTGCCACGTGCCCGAACTTCATCAGTGCGAATTTTTTCTTCATTTATTTTTCTTAAATCAGTGGTTTTCCCTGATATCTCTCTCTCTCTCTCTCTCTCTCTCTCTCTCTCTCTCTCTCTCTCTCTCTCTCTCTCTCTCTCTCTCTCTCTCTCTGTCTGTCTTGCTCTCTCTCTCTCTCTCTCTCTCTCTCTCTCTCTGTCTCTCTGTCTGTCTCTCTCTCTCTCTCTCTCTCTCTCTCTCTCTCTCTGTCTTGCTCTCTCCCTCCCTCCCTCTCTCTCTCTCTCTCTCTCTCTCTCTCTCTCTCTCTCTCTCTCTGTCTCTCTCTCTCTCTCTCTCTGTCTCTCTGTCTGTCTCTGTCTGTCTGTCTCTCTCTCTCTCTCTCTCTCTCTCTCTCTCTCTCTCTCGATCTGTCTCTCTCAATCTGTCTCTCTCTCTCTCCCTCTTTTTTCTCTCTCCCTGTCTCTCTCTCTGACTCTCACTCGCTCTCTCTCTTTCTCTCTCATTCTCTCTCTCTCTGACTCTCACTCGCTCTCTCTCTCTCTCTCTCTCTCTCTCTCTCTCTCTCTCTCTCTCTCTCTCTCGCTCGCTTCGTTTTTTCAGCTTCCAGGTTTGAATCACGCCGAACGCCGCTGTGAGCTGTTTGTGTTCCTGCTTTGGCTGAAGAGTGTTGACATCCCAAAGGTCAGATCAGACACGTTGTTGAAAAACGATTTATTTACTGTTCCAAGCCGGCTGCGGTCGAAGAGAAACATTAAGGCCAAAGCCTCCTCTCATGTTTCTGTATTTTCTTTTTGTTTGTTTTTTTGCTTTTTTTTAGGTTTGTGTTTCAGCCAAGAACTAATAATAAGCTAAAAACAGTGATGACATCATATGAGAGTTTAATTAGGAAGTCAGAGTCTGTTAAATATCTGCTGATATTGATCATGTTATAACGACTCGGATTCACAAACAAATCTGATTTACAGTCAGTTTTTATTCTGAATAATAAATCTGAGACGAGGTTGCAGTGTCAGTTACAGAAACACTGTGATACTGTGAGTCAAACACCTCAGCTACACAGAATAAACCCTACAGGTTATTATCAGGTTATTATCAGGTTATTATCAGGTTATTATCAGGTTATTTTAGTAAAAAAATTAGATTCATAAAATAGGATTTTTTTTTATTTAAATTATTATTTTCATCCACAGTTTAGAAATCACTGTTCTGTACTTGTGTGTATACAGTATGTGAACACTCACTCATTCATCTTCTACCCCTTATCCGAACTACCTCGGGTCACGGGGAGCCTGTGCCTATCTCAGGCATCATCGGGCATCAAGGCAGGATACACCCTGGACGGAGTGCCAACCCATCACAGGGCACACACACACACTCTCATTCACACACACACTCACACACTACGGACAATTTTCCAGAGATGCCAATCAACCTACCATGCATGTCTTTGGACCGGGGGAGGAAACCGGAGTACCCGGAGGAAACTCCCGAGGCACGGGGAGAACATGCAAACTCCACACACACAAGGCGGAGGCGGGAATCGAACCCCCAACCCTGGAGGTGTGAGGAGAACGTGCTAACCACTAAACCACCGTGACCCCTGTATGTGAACATAGGTACTAAAAATCAATGTGTACAGACTATCCATTTGGGGTGGCAATATTTTTCTGTGTTTGGTGTGAGTGTGCTACGTGTGATTTTTATTTTTTTTAAATACATTTTTTGAACAAAAAGGACTCATTGGACTCACTGCTTGGATTTTATTCGATTTAATTCTATTGACACTTTTGACTTTGTGGTAATTTTCTCTCCAGTCATACTAAAGTCACGTGACATCGACTAATCCCCACACCTCCTCTTCCCCTCCCCATCTAACCCCACCCTGAAATATGATTAATATCTATTCCTTTGTGAGCGTTAGCTCAGCTCCATCATCCATATCATTCCTTCAGTCTTCTAGCGTACGTCGCTCGAGTGCAATCAAGCGAGTGCGCCGTGACAGACGGTGATCATCAGGGGTTTGAGAGTGAGTAAGAGCTCAGAGAGCGGAGAGATTGCATTTCTGTGTAAGACCAATCAGAGTTCCCCACTAGGATCTTCCCATCATCACAGGCCCATTTGAGAAGTTCATCAGTAGAAGCATTAATCGTGGTAATTTCAGTCCCGCTGTTCTTTGGCTGTCAGACGCGTCAGGCCACATCGGAGAACAGCACTAAAGCGGCGAGGAATCCTCGTGCCGTTCTTCGATAATTAGACTGCCATGTGTTCGTCCCTACAAGGTAAAACGGCTCTTGTTAAATGAAGAGCTGTCACAATTTAATTGTCTCCGCTGAGACTCGCAGGGAAAAAGGAAAGGGGCGAGATGTAATCCTACAAACACGGCCTAAATCATGAGAAAGAGGAGGCTGAAAAATGACTCGGGACTCTGGATCGCGTCAGCGCACTATTTCCTGTTGGAGGACACCGTGGCTCTGTGGCGGTTCGAATTAAACAGAGAGCAGCTATTTTCGAAGTGATCTCTCTCTCTCTCTCTCTCTCTCTCTCTCTGTCTCTCTCTCTCTGTCTCTCTCTCTCTCTCTCTCTCTCTCTCTCTCTCATGTCATTCTGGGACACTGTTGAGCTGAAGGAGGAAAAAATCAATTGATGTTTACTTGGTTTTCAGCCGGACATATTGATCTAACTGCTAGATTAAAACGCCAGCGCTTTTTAAAACTCGCCTTAAAGTCACAGTCGGAGATTTCACAACGACAAAGTGGCGTCCTGAGCAATTTCAATCTCACAAAGAAAGCAGCTGGGGGCCGTCCTGCTGCCACCGTCCTCCAAACCTGACCTCCACACGCTCCACTCAGAGGGAATTCACTCAAGAATCTAAAAGGAAACTACAAACATTACACTGAACGCTTGGCCTTAAAGACACAAAGATCTTCAGATCTTCAGATCGTGTAACAATAAACGTCCTCATCTGGGTAAATGGGTCATGACACATAATTAATCTGCTATAACAGAGGATCAAGATGTATAACATGCCCTTGTTCTGATACGTTACCGTTTCTGTAGGAACACTTCATAAAGAAATGTTTGTGTCATGTGTGGGAGGAGTCTCCAGTGTCAGCGCTTTGTGTCAGTCATCAGAGCTAAAGCTGGAAATTGAACATTTCTGACATTTCTCTCATTACTTTATGGATTCTAGCATGACAGGTAAAGTGCAGAAATATGAATTTATTTACAGTTTCTGTGTTGAGATCTCAGTTTTAGCCTCAGGCTCAATTTCAGGTTCAGTTTCAGTTTCAATATCATCCTCAGTCTTAAGCTCAGTCTCATCCTCAGTCTTAAGCTCAATCTCAGCCTCAGTCTTAAACTCAATCTCATCCTCAGTCTTAAGCTCAATCTCAGCATCAGTCTTAAGCTCAGTCTCAGCCTCAGTCTTAAGCTCAGTCTCAGCCTCAGTCTTAAGATCAGTCTCAGCCTCAGTCATAAGATCAGTCTCAGCCTCAGTCATAAGATCAGTCTCAGCCTCAGTCTTAAGCTCAATCTCAGCCTCAGTCATAAGATCAGTCTCAGCCTCAGTCTTAAGCTCAGTCTCAGCCTCAGTCATAAGATCAGTCTCAGCCTCAGTCTTACAGTTTTTTTCAGTCGCTAACAAGCGTTTGTCCAAACAGTTGTCACATTTTCAAAACTCTAAACACAATTAGCACAGCATCAGTCTTTTGTGGCCATACCATTCACACATTTCATGTCATTTTCACACAATATGCAATCAGTGAACACATTTCCACAATGCTTACATTTTCTTAACAGACAAGTTATACCTCCCAACAAAATTATGGATTGTTTTTGTAGTATTCACGAATGTTAACACACAACATCCCACAATAGCAAAAACAATATTCCAAACCTTAGATGCAGTATAAAAACCTCTGCTTCTGCAATGATATCAGTTCAAAAACAATATATCTCAGCTGATAATAAACAAACAATTGAATAATTGACACACAGCTGATTTATGTTGGGTGAATTGGGCCAACCACAGCTGATTCCAGTCTGGCTTAGACTCAGTGGCAGGGGTTATTTTTTTCTATTACTATAAAATGAGGACTTTGAGGAGTGATGTTTTTGGAAACAGAAACAGAAAAAGACAAATACTGTAATGTCTGGACGCGGAAGAAGAAGAGCGGAGGGAGTGTCAGGGAGAAGACCAGCTCCAGTGAGAGATACAGGGCCAGGGAGAGATGCAGTGAGAGGTGCAGTGAGAGGTGCAGGTGCAGTGAGAGGTGCAGTGAGAGGTGCAGTAGGAGGTGCAGTAGGAGGTGCAGGTGCAGTGAGAGGTGCAGTGAGAGGTGCAGTAGGAGGTGCAGGTGCAGTGAGAGGTGCAGGTGCAGGAAGAGGAGCAGACCCAAGGAGAGGGCAAGGTAGAGGTGTAAGAATGCGTGGTGGTGGCATTCCAAGGGCTGCAAGAACAGTAGTCAGTGATGAAATTCGTGCCACTATCATTGACCATGTAATCAACCACGGTCTCTCACTAAGAGAGGCTGGTGAAAGAGTGCAACCCAATTTGAGGCGGTCAACAGTTGCCTACATTATTCGCATCTTTCAACAAACCAACAGGTAAGTATTGCATTTTACCTGGATTATTTCTATTCTTACTTGACATGTCAATAAGGTCATACAGTAATGCATATGTTGATTTTTTTCCCCTCTAAAGAATGCAACGTCTTCCACCCTCTGGGGGAAGAGGAAAGCTCCTCAATAATGATCAAGAGCTTGCCATTATAGAAATGGTTGTTGCAAATAATGCAATATTTCAACTGCATGAAATTAAAACTAGAATTGTGGAGTACCATGAGATATTTGGCAATATAGAAAGCATCAGCCTCACAACCATTACACGGACATTGTCCAAACACAGAGTGCGTGAGAGAGTCAAGGAGCTACGACGACAATATGTCCAGGTATAGTGTATATTCAATTCAATGTCCAGCTTTGCTCTTTGCAAGTAGGTAACCTACACAGTAATAGGTTACAGTACAGTATGGTATACAGTAATGACATGATATACATAAACTTTGTTTCAGAGAGTTATGGAATTAAAGGCCAAATAGGCCCCTCATGAATTCATTTACATAGATGAGGCAGGATTCAATCTATCCAAAAGGCGTCGACGTGAACGAAATATAATTGGAAAAAGGGCCACAGTTGATGTGCCAGGACAGAGAGGGGCAAACATTACCATGTGTGCAGCAATGGCAAATGCAGGATTACTCCTTCACAGATGTCAGGTTGGACCCTATAATATAGCGCCTCCTTGCCTTTCTCAATGATTTCCACCAGCGCCTGGTACCAGAGCAGGATCGGGAGGGTGAAAACATGAGGACCTTTGTAATTACCTGGGACAATGTTGCTTTCCATCATTCGCAAGCAATAACAGCATGGTTTTAAGTCCACCCAAGACTGGTAAGTCTCTTCTTTCCTCAACCCCATAGAGGAGTTATTTTCTGCATGGAGGTGGAAGGTTTCTGACCACCTGACCAGATGTCCCTCCTTGAAGCCATGGATGCTGGCTGCAGGCACATCACAGTTCAAGATTGCCAAGGGTGGATCCGACATACCAAGCGGTTTTATCCCAGGTGCATCGCCTTGGATGATATCAGATGTGATGTTGACGAAAACATGTGGCCTAACCATGAAGATCGCAGGGATTAGATACATTAATACATTAATGATATTTTTAGTTCCCCCCTTCTTATCTGGGTTTTTTGCTGTTTTGTTTTTTGTTTTGTTTTTTGTTTTTCAGAATGCTCTTATATATAATATTTTGTTCACTGTAAGCAATACTGTAAAACTTTTTCTGTTCTATTATATTGTGTTTCTGATTTACTGAAAAATAACTGATTTTCTTTTTACTGGAATGCGTTTGAATGTGAACATTACTGTACATGTGGACATACAGTTCCCAACTAAGACATTTTGTGTAAAAGGTAGATTGCATGTTACCTGAAACATAAAAGTCTATGCAGTTTTTCTAATGTCAACAATAACCAGTATTTTGAAACCTGGTGTACTTTGATTGACTGCATATACCTTGTGAAGTGAAAACAAGTGTTATTCTTTGACAGAATAATTTCATTTTGAGTCAGATTTCCAGTGTTTCGGTAAAGTTAGTGTGTGCAGAGAAAGATGTGTTCTGTTTTGAAATGGAGAGTTAGTATATATTTAACAAAATGTGTTTTTGAGAGGAAAATTATCAATTTGGCCAATTGTGTTTTGTAGGTGTAAGTCTGTGTTAAGAGTTTAGAAAAATTATCTTAAGTATAGGTAAGCGCTTGTTAGCGATTGAAAAAAACTGTAAGATCAATCTCAGCCTCAGTCATAAGATCAGTCTCAGCCTCAGTCATAAGATCAGTCTCAGCCTCAGTCATAAGATCAGTCTCAGCCTCAGTCATAAGATCAGTCTCAGCCTCAGTCATAAGATCAGTCTCAGCCTCAGTCTTAAGCTCAATCTCAGCCTCAGTCATAAGATCAGTCTCAGCCTCAGTCATAAGATCAGTCTCAGCCTCAGTCTTAAGCTCAATCTCAGCCTCAGTCATAAGATCAGTCTCAGCCTCAGTCATAAGATCAGTCTCAGCCTCAGTCATAAGATCAGTCTCAGCCTCAGTCATAAGATCAGTCTCAGCCTCAGTCATAAGATCAGTCTCAGCCTCAGTCATAAGATCAGTCTCAGCCTCAGTCTTAAGCTCAATCTCAGCCTCAGTCATAAGATCAGTCTCAGCCTCAGTCATAAGATCAGTCTCAGCCTCAGTCTTAAGCTCAATCTCAGCCTCAGTCTTAAGCTCAGTCTCAGCCTCAGTCATAAGATCAGTCTCAGCCTCAGTCATAAGATCAGTCTCAGCCTCAGTCTTAAGATCAATCTCAGCCTCAGTCATAAGATCAGTCTCAGCCTCAGTCTTAAGATCAGTCTCAGCCTCAGTCTTAAGATCAGTCTCAGCCTCAGTCTTAAGCTCAGTCTCAGCCTCAGTCATAAGATCAGTCTCAGCCTCAGTCATAAGATCAGTCTCAGCCTCAGTCATAAGATCAGTCTCAGCCTCAGTCATAAGATCAGTCTCAGCCTCAGTCATAAGATCAGTCTCAGCCTCAGTCTTAAGCTCAATCTCAGCCTCAGTCATAAGATCAGTCTCAGCCTCAGTCATAAGATCAGTCTCAGCCTCAGTCTTAAGCTCAATCTCAGCCTCAGTCATAAGATCAGTCTCAGCCTCAGTCATAAGATCAGTCTCAGCCTCAGTCATAAGATCAGTCTCAGCCTCAGTCATAAGATCAGTCTCAGCCTCAGTCATAAGATCAGTCTCAGCCTCAGTCATAAGATCAGTCTCAGCCTCAGTCTTAAGCTCAATCTCAGCCTCAGTCATAAGATCAGTCTCAGCCTCAGTCATAAGATCAGTCTCAGCCTCAGTCTTAAGCTCAATCTCAGCCTCAGTCTTAAGCTCAGTCTCAGCCTCAGTCATAAGATCAGTCTCAGCCTCAGTCATAAGATCAGTCTCAGCCTCAGTCTTAAGATCAATCTCAGCCTCAGTCATAAGATCAGTCTCAGCCTCAGTCTTAAGATCAGTCTCAGCCTCAGTCTTAAGATCAGTCTCAGCCTCAGTCTTAAGCTCAGTCTCAGCCTCAGTCATAAGATCAATCTCAGCCTCAGTCTTAAGCTCAGTCTCAGCCTCAGTCATAAGATCAATCTCAGCCTCAGTCTTAAGCGCAGTCTCAGCCTCAGTCTTAAGATCAATCTCAGCCTCAGTCTTAAGCTCAGTCTCAGCCTCAGTCATAAGATCAATCTCAGCCTCAGTCTTAAGCGCAGTCTCAGCCTCAGTCTTAAGATCAATCTCAGCCTCAGTCTTAAGCTTAATATCAGCCTCAGTCTTAAGCTCAATCTCAGCCTCAGTCATAAGATCAGTCTCAGCCTCAGTCTTAAGATCAGTCTCAGCCTCAGTCTTAAGATCAATCTCAGCCTCAGTCATAAGATCAGTCTCAGCCTCAGTCTTAAGATCAGTCTCAGCCTCAGTCTTAAGATCAGTCTCAGCCTCAGTCTTAAGCTCAGTCTCAGCCTCAGTCATAAGATCAATCTCAGCCTCAGTCTTAAGCTCAGTCTCAGCCTCAGTCTTAAACTCAATCTCAGCCTCAGTCTTAAGCTCAGTCTCAGCCTCAGTCTCATTCTCTATCTTATTCTCTGTCTCAGTTTCAGCCTCAGGCTCTGACAGCCTACACTCCGCTGCACTCTACAGCTTCTTCATGCTCCTGGAAGATGACGGCTGTTTTATTCTCATTTACTGCAAAATAGACCCAGAGTGACCACTTGTTGGACTTCAAACGTCGGCCTCCAGCAATTCCATTGGAATAGAAGATAAAACAGGGTGACGATTATGGAAATCGTTCCTCAGGAGACGTGTCAGTGCTAATGAAGTTAAAATCTTTAAAGGGATGGAAATGAGAGAATGTTATTACACAATATGTGTATATTTAAATCATTTGGTCATGCAGAAAATGAGCCGAGGTCATTTAGGGGAAGTGACTGCAAACAGGAAGTCATAAACTGTGCAGTGCTCTTATTGTGTCGCTGTATTAATGTGTGAAGTTTAATCAGACTTTATACAAATCCGTCGTGCAGGTAAGTTGTAAGGTGACTCCTGCGGCAGCTCGGGGTCTTGATGAGTCATGAAATTCATACAGATTCTTTCCGATCCAAATGATAATGGTCAATGGAAGCGTCAATCATGGGGCTTGTTGATGTTAAAACTACATCCAGAATGCAATGAAATAAAAAAAAAGTTTAACCCTGAGGAGGATTACTAACTTCTAAAGAGAGTTCAGATGAGGACCATCTGCTTAGGTTCCTCTTCAGGGTTCTTTTTATCTCATAAACCCGTCCATTAAATCGTCCGACTC
Source organism: Tachysurus vachellii (assembly GCF_030014155.1). NCBI lineage: Eukaryota > Metazoa > Chordata > Actinopteri > Siluriformes > Bagridae > Tachysurus > Tachysurus vachellii. Next base: position 16,720,292 of record NC_083482.1, on the reverse strand, counting down.
CTTATCGAGCTCCCACGTAAACTATTTCACTCACTCACTCACTCACTCATCTTCTACTCCTTATCTGAACTACCTCAGGTCACGGGGAGCCTGTGTCTATCTCAGGCGTCATCGGGCATCAAGGCAGGATACACCCTGGACGAAGTGCCAACCCATCACAGGGCACACACACACACACTCTCATTCAATCACACAATCACACACTACGACAATTTTCCAGAGATGCCAATCAACCTACCATGCATGTCTTTGGACCGGGGGAGGAAACCAGAGTACCCGGAGGAAACCCCCGAGGCACGGGGAGAACATGCAAACTCCACACACACAAGGTGGAGGCGGGAATCGAACCCCAACCCTGGAGGTGTGAGGCGAACGTGCTAACCACTAAGCCACCGTGCCCCCCCCTAAACTATTTCAATTCTATTTAATTCCATTTAGCTTCCTTCATGCCGTAATGTGTACGATTGTGTGTGATCAATTAAATTTGAATTTGAAATGTTGATCTTTTTAGTTGGATTTCATATTCCTGTGTTTTACGTATGGTGTTGGGTTGGTGGCGTAACAGACACTAATCGTGTCTAATCGTGAACTCTGTTCTCATGTTCAGGTGTGCACATCCTCATCCATTACACAATCATAACTGTACCTTTAATCTCTTTTATCCGGCGTTTATTCAGCTCACGGCGGATCCTTGTACAAGACAGTGGATTATTCTTTATTACATTACCGTCAAATTAGTGCTTTTTTCTATTCAGCTTTCCGGAAAGAACATTTTAACACACTTCTTCACCACGATCCAGACGCTTTACTTCCTTGTCGAATTCACTACGCAGAGCTAATTAGGTTTTACTGTTTCAGGCAAGTGTGCAAAAGTGTGCTTAATTTAAGACAAAAAAAAACCTTTCTGTCATTTTAAACAGCACCAGAAGGCCACTGATTCAAAGGAGCCGCAGAAAAGTGTTATCTTATTTATCTGGGTTTCAAGTGACAGTGTTTGGAGACTTAGATATGTAATTTACTGCTCAGATCCAGCAGATGATAATGTGGAGCGTCGCCGGTCCCTTAGCGTTCTCAGCAGGCGCTCGGTCCCACTCGTGACTAGTGAGTGACTCGACAAGGAGAATAAAAATAACAGAGTAAAGCAAGCAAATGGAAAATGTGTCAGTAAACTTGCTTCATCTGACGGAAATCAGGATGTGACCAGAGGACGGAGTGAAGGTCTGCGTCAGCACCTTGACATTAGTGTCATAAATGTCATACTATACATACTATACCGTGTGTGTGTGTGTTTGTGTGTGTGTCTGCTCGTTATTATTATTATCACTTTTATTACAATGGTTACGATTCTGTTTCATTACGGGATGCACTTATTTCCAGGGATTTCAGAACAGCGTAACAGATATTGCGTCATCGGGTAGGCGTGGCCTATTTGATAATCTAATCCTAACCCTAACTGTAGTTTTTGGTTGTTTATTCTCACTCACTCACTTTCTACCACTTATCCGAACTATCTCGGGTCACGGGGAGCCTGTGCCTATCTCAGGCGTCATCGGGCATCAAGGCAGGATACACCCTGCACGGAGTGCCAACCCATCATAGGGCACACACACACACACACACACACACACACACACACACACACACTCTCATTCACTCACGCAATCACACACTACGGACAATTTTCCAGAGATGCCAATCAACCTACCATGCATGTCTTTGGACCGGGGGAGGAAACCGGAGTACCCGGAGGAAACCCCCGAGGCACGGGGAGAACATGCAAACTCCACACACACAAGGTGGAGGCGGGAATCGAACCCCCAACCCTGGAGGTGTGAGGAGAACGTGCTAACCGTGCCCCCATGGTTCTTTATTTGTTTTCTTAAATAAATCTACCTGTATGTCTTTTTTTTTGAAAGAGGGCGTTTTTCCAAGACATCCGGAAACACGCCCACTTTACGTCGTGGTAACGAAACCCCTGGAATTTAGTGAATGCCTTTCAATTACAAGCTATAATAAAGCTATGTGAAGTCTTGCTACATGTTCAGTGCATTTCTGTCTTTTTTGGGATAAATCACATGGCACGACCAGAACAGATGGATTGCACTTAGACTTAGTAATAAAATGAAAGTAATGATGATCATATTAATTGAGGACATGCTTTTTTTTTTTTGCTCTGGGTCAAACCTGAACTCATCAGTGAGCTTAATCACATTATAAACTAACCGACTTCGATAACCAGCTCACGGAATAAATCGTATACGTAATTCAACCTTTAGAAAAATCCAGAACTTTCCACTTCACTTCTTATTTCTTTGCCCACAAGGCGAGCGGCGTGATCACGGCTCCTCTGGCCTTCATCCATCCTCGCAGCCGTGCCCAAGGTGATCTGCCCCATCCATTCTTATCATCTAGTTGTCAATTGATCTATTACCCCTGCACCCTATTCACTTAATGGTAGCGTGATTAATTATCGTCACCTGCGGTGCAGACAGAAAGAGAAAGTGGGGAAAAGAAGGAAAAAATCTTATTGCGGATCCTTTTCTCTCTGCCTTTTGTCTGGAAGACCTTGGATTTATAAGCTCTTCTCCTGGTCAATGTCGGATCAATGAGTTCAGGTGAATATGAATCCAAAAACCTGCTCAGCCTCATCAGCTTGATTTGTATATCGGTAGCAGGTAGAAAACTCATTAGAGACTCGTTTTTCTTACAGAGTCTGGAATTGAGTTAGCGCACACATCGCTGTTCAAATGTAAATTCTGCTCAGAAGGAGATTATCGGAGATCAAGGGCCATCACGAGGAACGGAGGTCTGAGAAGTTTGACAAAAAAAAGGGAGGCGTATGAATACACAGAAGGTCTCGTTATCTTGGTATCAAAGAGATCGAGTCCACTTTCACCTTCTCTACGAGATCATGGATTATTTGTGAACAAAGCCACATGTTTAGGTTAATGTTCATCATCACGTGTGGTGTCCTTAGGATCTTGTGTTCAGCTTCTGGTTCAGGAAGCTCCTGATGTACCTGATGGTTCCTGATGTTGTCTGCAGAAGCAGTTTAGATCTCTGTATTGAGTGACGTAACAGAAGATAGATGATTTTTACATGCTGTGTTTTTTTTAGGCTTGCTCTGTAAAGAGAACGTGGTCTACTTCTTCATGGATGACCTGCTTTTACTTCTAGAAGCTTCCATTTCACAATAAAGCACTTAGAGTTGACCCAGGGCAGGTGTAGCAGGGCAGAAATTCTATGAACGGACTTGTAGACAAGGTGGCATCCTGTATCTGTGCCACGTTTATGGTCACTGAGTTCTTCTTCAAGGTTCCTCAAGCACAACTTTTAGTGAAACCCTCTTCTCATCATCTGGTGTAACGGCGGGAAACAGAGCGGACCCAAACGCAGGATAGCATAAATCAAAATAGGGTTTAATAACTAAAAACATGAAACAGGACGCAGACTAGACAGGACAAATCACAGTAGATGCCGCCCTGCACGAAGCAACGCGGCACAGTTAAATACAAGAAGACAATGACACAATAAGGATCAGGTGTGAAGACAGGGAGGAGCAGACGAAGGCGGGGCAGACACGTGACGAGAAACATAAACAGATGCACGTGGCCAGAGTCCGGGCAGAGTCCTTACAGAGCCCCCCCCCAAGGCGCGGCTCCCGACGCGCCAATCCGTCCAGGCAGTCCCGACGGGCCCGGGAGGGGGGAGCAAGGCACACGGCGAGGCAGGTGGGGGGAGCAAGGCACACGGCGAGGCAGGTGGGGGGAGCAAGGCACACGGCAAGGCAGGTGGGGGGAGCAAGGCACACGGCGGCGCAGCCAGAGAGGGCCGAGCGACGTCCACAGCCGAGCTGAAGGGCCGAGTGACGTCCACAGCCGAGCTGAAGGGCCGAGCGACGTCCACAGCCGAGCTGAAGGGCCGAGCACAACCCCAGACGCACCCCGGCCAGATCCACCCCCAAAGTCCAGGAAAGGGAGGGCGGGAGGGAAAAAAAATAAATCCTCCACAAAACAGGGAAGTCCAAAAACAGGAAAAAACACAGGCCTGCGACACCCCCCGCGGACAGGAAGTGGGGCGACGTCCTCCACGGAAACCAAAAGTGAAGCGACACCCCCCACCGGAAAGTGCGGGGCGATGTCACAGGACACTGAAAAAAAACAAAACAAACCTTGGGCTGGCGACATGGTCCGCAACCAGGAAGTGAGGCGGCGCCCCCCGCGAAAAAACCAAAAGCGAGGCGGCGCCCCTCACCGAAAAAATGCGGACCCACGTCGCCAAACGCGCCAAGTCCAGAGGGGAAAAAAAAAAAAAAGAAACAAACACGAAAAAAGTACTCCCCGTTTAGCCGGTCCAAGTAGCTGCTATCCCGCTGGGTCCTCATGTGGCGGCATCTTCTGTAACGACGGGAAACAGAGCGGACCCAAACGCAGGATAGCATAAATCAAAATAGGGTTTAATAACTGAAAACATGAAACAGGACGCAGACTAGACAGGACAAATCACAGTAGATGCCGCCCTGCATGAAGCAACGCGGCACAGTTAAATACAAGAAGACAATGACACAATAAGGATCAGGTGTGAAGACAGGGAGGAGCAGACGAAGGCGGGGCAGACACGTGACGAGAAACATAAACAGATGCACGTGGCCAGAGTCCGGGCAGAGTCCTTACATCTGGCCTGTTGTAACCACATCATTTAGAGCAAAACTCAGAGGGTTTATGAAAGAGGATCCAAGATGTTCTGTTTTAGGGGATAAAGGACACTTAATTATCTGTAAAAATAAATGTTTAGATCAGCAGAATGATTTAGACAACAACATCTGCAACATCTATGGATTTTAGATGTTATCTGGGATTTTCAATTAGTTGAAACCTTTTTGCTCTCA
>NC_083482.1:16705404-16712904 GCF_030014155.1 Tachysurus vachellii | reverse complement strand
TCGTTAAAGAATCCGTGCGTATGATCGCGTAATAAAGAAGGATAAAAAATATCGTGTTCGATTCTCACGTGTCAGACTCGTTTTTCGGGACGTCCGTGTTAGTGATGTAGCAGTGGAACGAATGACGAGTAAAATCACAAAGGTTTTATCCTCCTGTCGCGGTATTTCCTTCGTCCTCGCTCGCTCATCGCATCGGAAAAGGGCACCGGCGTCATGGGGAGAGGAGGCAGGTTCGTTTTCGCACTATTGAGCCGTGGGTAATTTCACCTTTGAGCTGGTGGCACGCTCACACAAACCGACAGAAGGCAATCATCTTGTGCTCGGTGCTTCCCAGGAGGCTTTGCTCTTCTGTCTTGGAGAGAAAGAGAGAAAAAGAGAGAGAGAGAGAGAGAGAGAGAGAGAGAGAGAGATTGGCAATTCAGAAATGAGACAGATGAGACGGACGTTTTTTATTTATTTATTTTTTTAAATGAAATCCCAGCCTCTAGCCTTTAGAGCATCTCCTGCTCCTGCTTGTCATGTGTGGTTACGGAGAACGAGGCACTGCGAGGCAGCTTCGGGCGAGTGTCATTTTACGTTACATGCACTCGGAGGATGCGCGAGGCGGACGAGCGGTCACTGATCTATGAGAAAATCAGGTCAAGTGCCTGGCCTCCTTCTCCTCCTTGCTCATAATTGTCAGAAGCAGAGAGAGTGCGGCGGATGATGGAAGGTCTGACCAGAGACATCTTTGTAATGACTCTCCGTACATGCGCTTGCACTCGTCCTCGTGTACGTCAGGCGGCATTCGGATATAAGGAAGGAGGAAAACATTCTCTGTGCTGGTCTTTAAACCTTATCTTTACCTCACGTGTCTTTTTCCACGTATTAATAGTATTGAGTAACAGATTATACTCCAAACTGTCAGCTCATCTCTATAACAGACAGCTGTTATGTTATTAGCTTTAGGTCTTGATCTACATTTTGTACATGTGTTTAATTTACACTAAGAGATTTACACATTTAGTGTCTCTGAGCTTCTTTAAGTCTTAACGCTTACTATAAACAAATAAAGTGCTAATTTACAGACTGCGCTGAATCAAGTGCTATTCTACTATCTGACTTGGGAAGTCGTGGCCTAATGGTTGAAGAGTCTGACTTGTAACCCTAAGGTTGTGGGTTCGAGTCTCGGGCCGGCGATACCACGACTGAGGTGCCCTTGAGCAAGGCACCGAACCCCCCCCAACTGCTCCCCGGGCGCCACATCATAAACGAGCGGCCCACTGCTCCGGTTGTGTGTTCACGGTGTGTGTGTGTTTGCTGCTGTGTGTGTGTGTGTGCACTTTGGATGGGTTAAATGCAGAGAACAGATGAGTATGAGTCACCGTAGTTAGCCGTATGTCACGTCACGTCACTTTATCTGCTGCTTTCTCTAATTAAACCAGTTAATTATGGGATCATCACAACTTGTATCTCCTCATTTACACATATTCAGTTCATATTATATTTGTATTTTATATTGTTCAATGTTAAAGTTTTTATGTTACGTCACCTTATATATGACAGTAAGAAAAAAGAATTCTTGTGATCTGGATGAACGTTTTCAACAATTTCATTCTAGTGAAAAACCTCCTGCTGTATCCTGAAATTCCACATGACATCAGATCAGAAGTGTCATAAAGAAGATGCAAATAATAAATGGTTTAAAAAACGACTTAAAAGATTATGCCTTCTTCAGGCTTTTTCCAGAAAGTTCTCGTCTTCATCCGGCTTCCGTCGCGCCGTTCGGTGGCCGTTAAATAAAAAGCACCCTGAACTATTTCATTGTGTACTTTCCCATTCTTTAAAACCCTGTGTGGTGTTTTGTATGTGTGTGTGTGTGTGTGTGTTAGTGTGTGTCACCAAGGCCATTGCTGGTACCTGAGTGCTTGAGCTACACCTAGTGGCAAAGAGTCACATCCGATCCCAAATGGAGGAAGAGAAGAGAAAAGAAGAGAAGAGAAGAGAAGAGAAGAGAAGAGAAGAGGAATGCGGAGACCTCGGTGGAGAGATGCTCCTTTACACCACAATCTCCACATGGAAGAGATAAAAAAAACACCCAAGGTCAGGTGAAGATCTTACTAATTCATTAGTGTGTGTGTGTAAAAGGACGGTGCAGCGAAGGCGATGTGTTCGTCTGGAATGAAATAAACCTCGAGGTCCCGACGAGATCACACGCCACATGGTGCACTAAATAATTCAGCTCTTTCATGATGCTCGGCATCGCTCCTAAGCTTCACTGCATATGTGTGTGTGTGTGTGTGTGTGTGTGTGTGTGTGTGTGTGTGTTTGAGATACACTCTTATGTGGAGTCATGCTGTTGTTTTATCTTTCATACATATTTTATAGCCGTATCATATACTTCATGTGACCACGTGTGAGAAATCTGGCTTATCGTACGTGTATCAGGTGGATACGAATGACGCGTGAGAGACGGAAATTACCCAGAATGCATCGGTATTTTGCTTCCTGAGTGAAGAAGCTGTGCGTTTGTCCAATGACATGATGAAACCATCAGCAAATGCATTTCTGAAAAGTGTTCAATTAACATGAATATAAACGAATCATTTGCTAAAAGAATCAAATGAATCATTTGGAAAAAGCCCTAAATTAATCATTTGCAAATAGACCTAGAATCAGTAGAACAAGGGCACATGGACATAAAGAATCCAAATCACAAGTGACAAAAAAAAAATGAAAATGAACCAGGCATCAAATGAACATGAATTAAAACATGAATCATTTGAACAAAACTAATATAAAAATAAATGAATCAGAAATGAAGGATAAATTAATTCTATACAAAATATGATAAGTAGTGATTCGTTATGAGTCGCTTTTGTGTGATATTCCTGCACTGTTATACATATAAATAACATTCACTCGACCCTGAACACATTCACAAGTCACATGTTAAACAGGAAGTTACATCATCAGAACGTCCTGAAGTATGTTCTTATGTTCATTTGTTCGTTTCCTTTATTTATTTGCATATACGATATTATAATAATTGCCGTTATGCTATTAGCATGCATGCTAGTTTAGCACCTTTGGTATATTTGCTAATTCCTCACTAAAACTCAACCCTGTTATGTCTACAACGAAAAGGTTTAAAAACGAACGTTTTCTTTAAATCGTCTAATATCTTAAACGTCTAGTTTGAACATAATGTAAATAAATTCTAATTATATTTAGTTAATTATATTTAACAGCAGATTTTATAGACCTAATGATGTAGCTTTGAATGTTTAGCTAATATCCTCTCAGCTTTTGGTTTGTTCACAGCAACTGAAGCTTGTGGGACAGATATTTGTTTGTTAGACTGTTGTTGAATTCTTGTCTCAGGTGAATCAGTTTCCTTCACCGGTCGTTACTCCGTTTCTTGTGTCTCACATTGTTCCCATAATAAACAAACGATGGTCGCCGTTTTGAAAATACGAAATATCTGATTTGAGAATGAGATTAAATTAAATCACAAATCAATAAATCTACACAATTTTCTCTCTTCAATATAGAGATGAAGCAAACACTTATTTGTTTGGTTGTTTTTGTAGGTTTGTTTTTTAATAATTGTTATTAATGATGATGATGATGATGATGATGATGATGATGATGATAATAATAATAATAATAATAATAATAATAATAATAATAATAATAATAATAGCAATGTTCCAATTCTGATTTGGGGTTTAATAGAAAGCTGTGTGATGGCTGTGTGTTTAATAGAAAGCTGTGTGATGGCTGTGTGTTTAATAGAAAGCTGTGTGATGGCTGTAATCAGGTCACACTGAGGACCTTAAAGAGCCTTTTTGTGCTTTTTAACAGGAGAAATGTCCTGATTGTTAAATCGATAGGCGGCGTATTGCATCTCAGCCTGCGGTCTTCAGAGCGGCCGGCGTGCGAGCTGAGTGCTGCTTCTCAGGAACACATATGTGTTTGAGGGACAGTTAAAGGTGTCTGTTAAAGAATGGCAGGATCAGATTGCAGGGTGAGTCTGAGTGATGGCGCTGAAACGCACATGAACCAAGCGGCGGCCCTCAGAGAGCCCACGAAGGCTGATTACTCGTCGATAAAGAGAAAAAGAAAAGGACAAAATGTCTGACAGCTAAGACACGCAAGCAGAGAGCAACAAATGTGCATGATATGATATCCCTGTGTTTACAACTCACACAGAGGCTGAAATGACAGAAGAATATCATCAGTACTTCACCTTTACTCAGTCTAAATGTTTTATTAGGTGAATCCTTTTTCCAAACTCAGCATCAGAGGTATAAAACACTGTGTGCTCATAAAATAATCAGTGATGCAGCGCTGTGATGAAGACAAGCTCCTGCTTCCACACTGAAATAATTATTTTTTTTTGATAGTTTTATTTCTCACTTAACAGCAATTTTATAACAACAATTATAACTATTGTATTTATCACGTTCTCAAACGAAGAAGACGTTATTAATCATGTCAAGGCAAGTTTATTTATATAGCACATTTCATACACAGAGGTCATTCAAAGTGCTTTATATAGAAATTAGAAAACAGTTTATAAGAGAGAAAAAAAAATATGTAAAAATAAGAGACATACGATAAAATCATAATAAAAACTAAGAACAATTAAAGAAAATAAATGTGATTTCAACAAGCAAACAATCTCCTCCTCCTCACATCATGGGAACTTCAGCGTATCAACGATTTATGTCGATTTCTTATTATCATAAAGGTTACTATAGAAACGGTAAAGCATTAGACCGAGTCCGTTAACATAAACACTTTCTGACCAATCACAGTGCAGTATTTTACAACACTGTAAAAAATAATTAGAAATACTCAACTTTTCTCTAATATATTATGACAGCAATTTTTCTGTTAGTCTTTTACAAAAAAAACAGAAAAGAATGAATAGTAATAGAATGTAAAATACTGGACATTTACAGTAAAATCACTGATTAATATTTAACTGATTAAATTACACTAAAAAAATGATGTAAGATTCTAGTAATTAATGTAACAGAAATGTCAACAAAATGATACTTTTTATGAAATAATTGTAGTGAAATTATATATAATTAAAATGTAAAATACAGTAAAATATTTTGTAAAATATTTATAGCAAAAAAAAAAAAAAAAAACTTGCACTAATAAAATTCTAGCAAAACAATTCTTATAATCTGATGAGTCATAAGTGATGTAAATACTTAGCGATTATAAAATAAGTTTACTTTTCATGTGCAGTAACAGTCTGATGCTCACGTACACTTATTATATATAGTAATGTATATCTATGAAACTTTTACCTCGGTGAAGTTTCTGATACTCTGCTGTAAAGTTGACGTGAAACTGGTAATTAACGCCACACCCACGTTACAGTATACAGTAGTGTGACGTCCACGATGAGGCCCACACGCGCTCCAACAAGCCACACAAGGCCGAGCGGAGTTAATTAATAAATACAGGTTTAATTAAATCAGCCGAGGTCTCGCCCATTCACAGATTATTGTTTTCTCTAATTAAGTAATTAGGTCCAGCCCTCGTGAATAGCAGGTAATGAGACGGACGACGTTATGTTCCCGGTATCGGGGTTTTTTGCTCCCGTCTTCGGGGTCGACTTTGTTTTCATTTTAAAATGCAGCAGCTGAATTTGAGTGTTTATTTATTTATTTGTTTATTTATTTATTTATTTTTAAACAGCCAGGCTTTATTGATTGGCTGGGAGTTATTACCTCCGCTGATGTGGCCTTTCATTTTCAAGGATGCGCTCGGTGTCTCTGTCACTCAACCATGAATCGTAATTAGAAGTTGCAACACATCCTGGTGGATGAGAGACTTAACCACAGAGCTCAAATCTCACTTATAGATCTTTCTTAGCCGACTTTGACAGGAAGGGAAATCAGCAGGCCGCCTTAACGCCGAATTGCTTTACTTTCCTTCTTGTCTTTTTTTTCTCTATCTGGAACAAAAGCTTGCATAAAAATGCATGACGAGTACGTGATGGAAAAAATGTCATTATTAAGAAACGGCCTGGTCGGTCTCTTTTGTTCGTCTTTTTTTTTCCATGTCTGGAATTTAATTGGCAATTTATGTTAATAACTCAGAACATAATTGATGCGTAATTATGCATTGTGTTAAGCCGCCATCTGTAATGAAGTTTTTTTTTTCTTTTTAACTCATTAGAATTTCTAGAGGCTGCGGAAGAGCAATTCTACACAAAAAGAACATTTTTTTTATTCGTCTCTTGCGTCCCGCTGTGTGAGACTTCACAGCTTTGTCCACTTACTTTTAATAGAGAAAGAGAAGGACATGATCCATCAACGTTTGTCTTTTATCACCCGTGAAACGCTCGGCCTTGAGATCCGCTTGACGCTGATGTCTCTCTTCGACTCGCCGGCCTTCATCACTAATGCAAAACACGAAGACGCTCAAACGGCTAAAGTGGATTTCTGGGATTTTTTTTTTGTAATCTATTCCATGATAATTTGCTCCAAGCTGTCGCTCTGAACTGAGGCCAAAATGTCGGATAATCGAGGAAAACGTATGTGCTGAAAGGTGACGCTGTTTTTTTGTGGTGACCTCATGATTTTTGTCGCTTGTTGATTTTAGCGGGTTGTCTGGCGATGACATCATGATGGGGCGTGAACAATAATCAGGTTTGTAGTTAATGATTTATGGGGTGACAGGATGATGATGATGATGATGATGATGATGATGATGATGATGATGGCATTGAGAAAGATGAAGCTGTGGAAGATGGTCTGTTTTGAGCTGGAAGAACTGGAGAGGAACTGAGGTGGAGATTACATGAAGCCTAAAATACCACTACACCGCTGTGGGTAAGCAGTCGAACAGCATTGTGGGTAATGTATAAAATTCATTAAAAAAAAGTAAATCATGGTTAAAAATTAACTCTGGATGCAGCTGAAGACGATTTTTACAGCGACTAACAGTTCTGTTTTCGAGAGAAAAAGATAAGCTTCATATACGCCAAGCCGATCATCCACCCGAGCGAACATGACAAGCCAGACTCCTCCTGCTCCTCCTCCTCTATCTATTCTTCTTCTTTCCGTCGGAATTCCCCGATTCCGTTCGGATCGCTCCATGAGACCGGAGTGTGCAGAGGAAGGGGCAGTAAGAGTGCAGCTCGGTTCAGGTCGGTCAAGTGATCTCGTCTCGCTACGTCTCCATTCTGGCAGTCAGACACTCGCTGGGTTTCATTTGAGGTCACAAAATTTGGGGGATTTTTGGTTCTGTCTGATCTCGACTGGCTCCATGGCAACTGGGGAAAAAAACAGGGTCTTTAAAGCAGAGCCGAGTGCCAGAGCAGGCCGAGATGAGGCCGGAGTTCGATATGAACATTGGGTCCACATGTATACAGAGTTTTACACAAGGCAAGATTTTACTCTATTTACACTTTATAAACTTTACTAAAAAAAAAATGCAAAATTTAAATGGAAAAACACAAGTAAAAAAGTAGAAATTTGTTAAAACAGC